>NW_017891520.1:12282-16786 GCF_001540865.1 Ananas comosus | reverse complement strand
CCATCGCTCCAAAAATTATAGCCCTCATATCTAGGATTTAAAAAATCTTTTTAAATTTTAGCATTTAATAAAAAAGTTAAAATTACCTGAGAAAAATTAGCGGATGTAGTAGGAAACGGCTGTGGAATTGACGGATGGATTAAAAGATAGAGAATAAATTCATTATATAATTATAAAAAGAAGATCCAAAAAGTCGTAGATATACCGACCCATTTCACATTAGTTTGGGGACTATGCGGTCCGATCCGACCACGGATGGAAAGAAAAAATGCCTTTGTTTCTAGAAAGAGAGGAAAAAAAAAAAAAAAAGACATCCGTCGTGGCGATCCAGCTTAGTCCCCAAACTTTATTAAAGCACATTAAATTAAGGAAAAACTTCAAAAACTCCCCATGTGGTTTCGTGCATTCTCACTCTGCTACTCTGTGGTTTAAAACGTATCAATTTGCTCCCCTGTGGTTTCGTTTTTATCTTTTTGTTATCAATTTTATTATTTTTTTTTTTTAAAATCAGTGACAAAGTTAAAATTAAAGAATACTAAAGTGACTATTCGATAAATATAGATGGTTATCTGAAGTTTTTTGTATATAATTTAACGAAATATTAACGAAAAAGCTTCCGAAAAGATAAAAATAAAACGGTAGAAAAATAAATTGATACATTTTAAACTACAGATATCCATCTAGATTTATCGAATATATATTCACTTTAGTACCATTTAATTTTAACTTTGTCACCGATTTAAGAAAAAATAAAATAAAATTGATAATAAAAAGAAAAAAAACGAAACCACAGGGGGACAAATTGATACACTTTAAACCATAGGATACTAAAGTGAGAAAGTAAGAAAGGAGAAGTCTATTTTGAAGTTTTCTCTTTTTTTTATTTATCAAAAAAGGCCCAGTCAAGTCTAACATGGGAAGCATAACAGATGTCGATTGACACTCGACACTCATAATATATTAATTCTTTAATTTGTGTTTTTTATACGTTAATCATGTCTATCATATAATCATTAGAATAGTTAATGACATCTATTATATAATTCTTGGATTATTAACGTCATGGACACATGGTGAGATTGTTACACTCAGAATTGACTTCATTCACTACTAAAAATTTATTCTTTTCCATCAATTATAAATACTGTTCCAATGGGTAACTATTTATAATAATATTTTTTTTATAATAAGAAATTATTTTAAATCATTATAATAAATTTATAGTAATAAATGACTAAATGATATGATCATGATTTGCACTATCATAACGACACAAAATGTTGCAATAAAATATATTTTGTAATAATTTAATTTAGCCTTTTTGCATAAAAAGTCTACCGATTTTGTATTTTTGCAAAAATAGACTATTAATTTTTTAAAATTTTACATATTCGACCTGAATTTTTGATAAATTGATCAAAATATTCTTATTTCTTTTTCTTCTTTTTTTTTTCTTCTTTTGTTCATTTTTCTTCGCCTGGTTCATCACGCCAAACCACTATAAGCTTCTTGTAGATTTTATACTATATAAACTTAATTTTAAGAATCCCAAAACTTCAACTAAATTGTAAATTGTTACTTATACTTTAAACTTCATATGTTACTTGTTAGCTTTACAAAAATATTTTTCTATTAGGTGATAATTGTATATATAGTAGAGAGAAGAGCAGAGAGAGTTCGGCGGCTACTATACAAAAATATTTGTTCTGTTAGGTCGATATTGATATATATATTAGAGCAGAGGAGAGTTCGGCTGATCTGTTCATCTAGCCATTTAACCATTTTTACCCGGTTAAATCAATATCTTCTTACCAACATCCATTCAAACCCTAGCCCTAAGAAACCATTGTCATCTAACGGCCATTTCTCTTCGGTTCAACAGCCAAACTTGTATAATATACACATATAATTGAAATCATAAGTATATCTAAATATTTGGATCAAAATATTAACTGAAATAGAATTGAGTTGCTCATATCATTTTCATATTACGGCCTGATGAATTAAATCAACGATGTTGCTTTATTTTTTTTCGCTCCATGATTGTGCTCCAATTAAGGTCCTCTTGTTTATTGATTTACGTTACATGTTGTTATAAAGCAAATCCAAAAATTAATTCGGAGCACAGAGATCGAATCCTTTTTTATTTTTTTTATTAATTTATCATTTTTGTTATCTAGAAGTTGTCAGCATCAGGCCGCCCGATGAGATCAGCGTCAGTCGTACGGCGGGGGTTGGTCAGACACACGTGCATGGCAACCAATCATCAGAGACAGCTCACGTAAATTGCTAAATTCTCCGGCGAAATATGAGTGGCTCTATTATTAGTGCGGTGTACCAAACAAAATGGCATTTCGATGTCACTAGGGCTCTTGTCACGTACTTTGAAAAAAATGTATAAAAATACATACAAAGTATATTACTGATATAGACATTTTAATTAATAAAATCATCTTTCTAAGTCATCATTCCATCATGGATTAATAAAAAATATCTTTTACTATACAATTTTTTTTAATAAAAAGACGTATAATGACTTGTTTACTAAATGATCGACGTATGCAAGTGTGATTACAATTAGTGTGTCTAGATATGATGTGCCGTTTGATAGGATTTAAATCGCAAATGATGGTTACAAATCTTATTGAATGTTGCAAAATTGTTACTATTATTACCAATATTAATGGTTTATTTTTTTTTTCAAAAACTCAATTTTCTGGCAACAATGACTAGCATTGAGAAGAATACAAAAGAAGCTATCCTTTTGTTATCCTTTATATATTTTATTCTTTATGAGCAATTACTTATTATACATGGAGAACCATAAACATTAGCCTACGGTTCAAGGGGTTTTCTTCGTATTCACATGTAGTGTCACACTAGTTTACTCGAACCTATTGTTATATTATTATGCGAGTAAATAAAAATCATACTTCGGATGTGATTAAATAGAAACACTTTACATTGAATTGTTGAGCTCTCATGATCATTATATTATACCAGGAACAACCCACGTCTCTCAAACGCGGTATATTTTCAATTAGTATTTGTTATAATCAACAATAACGAAAAATGAGCATTCAAAAAATTACAATATTACAAAAGAAAAAGAAGAAAAAAAAGAACACATTAAAATTTACGGTGGTTCATCCATCGCCTATTTACTACGACGAACACGGAGAAGAAATTTTTACGTAGTGTCCGAGAAGCGGAGTACGAAGAATTATATACTCTCAAATCCAAAGGTTTTAATTTGATCAGTAGAAAAGACGCTACCAAAGCGGCTCGGCCATGGATGACGATGTTGCAACCTCCGTGCGACCAACTGCTTCCGTTATAGAGCTAATATACTTAATTAAATTCTATTTGTAACTAACATACCTAAATCACATTTTTATACAATTTAATTAGTTTAATTAGGATTCAATTTTCAATTAAAAATACAACTCTAAAAAAAATCTAACAGTATTACAGATCTGTTTGGTTGTATAACCGGGGGGCCTATAAGCTTGGAAACTACTGTTTACATTATCCGTTTCTTCGTCCGGTTGAAGCTGTGGTGTAAAGTACAAATACTTGTTCAGTTATTTTTTGTTTTCGTTTCTGTTTTGCTTTTTTGTTTGTTTGTTTTTTTTTTTTTTTTTTTGACCAAACCTGCATATATACTAGTTTGTGCGGGTGGAGCATTGACTATGAGATTCCGAAGTGACTCCCAAATGCCGCCCGAAATTTTCAGAGAGTCGGTGAGATCGACAAAGATTGCATCAACTCAAGAAAGTCAAACATTCATGACATGTCAGAAATTAAGCAACTCCAGCTAAGGAGGGCCACAATATTTCTCCTTAATAATATTTTTAATATTTTTATTTATTATTAGTGATAATATAAAGACATTTGTAAACATCTCAACAAATTTTAATCTATAAAAGCGGTTTGAACTGCCTCTACCAATATTAATTTATAGAGACGGTTTGAATTGTCTCTAAATATGTTATTATGCAAAGAGGAGGTTTCACCTGCCTCTACATTACAAATGTAATAAAAAGTTATATTAATATTTATTTTAATCTGCATATTTGAGTAAAAAAATTATAAATTTATCAACAACCATATTATCTTAAATATTAACACAAATCAAATATTATATTTCTTAAAAAAAATAAAACAGTAATTAAGATAATTTAACATACTAAAAATATAAGAATTAAAACAATTCTCAACAAAAAAAAAAAAAAAACAACTAATTCTCAATCACGTGATTCAACAGCACTCGTCATTCAAGATTTTTATAAATATAAAACCTTAAAAAATACAGTTCTAAAATATCTCTTAATTTCCGTGAGAGAGATCATGAGGATAATTCATTTATTATTTTTAAATTAAAAATAAATAAAAAATACGAAGCATTAGACATCAAATTTGAGATGCCCAATACCAACTATCAAGTCTTTTCCGATTAGTGTTAGCAACTATAATTTATAATAAATAAATTTTTTTTTTATAA
>NW_017891520.1:9736-10876 GCF_001540865.1 Ananas comosus | reverse complement strand
ATTACCAAAAAAAAAAAAAAAGAGAAAAGAAAAGAATAACAAAAAAAAGAGAGAGGGTGGACTCACCACCTCTGATCCGTACAGAGTGGGTGAGCCCACCTCCTTTTTCCTAAAACAAAAAAAAAAAGAGAAAAAAAAGAGAAAAAAAAGAGAAAAGGAAAGGAAGCCAAAAAAAAGAAGAAGAAGAAGGAAACAAAAAAAGAAATGCTTTAGATCTCAGAATGACAGCGCGGCGACGACTTCGACGACGCGCGAGGAGGCCACATATGGCCTCTTTTTTTTTTCTCTCTACAATGGCGATAGGTTGTTGTATACGGATAAATAATATAGTTGTGACTTTTATATCGGTTTGATCAACACGATCGTCTTCATGATAGGTCGATCTGATCAAATTTGATATTCAATCGTTACTATATTATACGGTAAATCATATTAATAAAATTTTTATTTGTCTGTTTTATTTCTTTTATTATCAGTATTTATATTCGGTCTTTTAATCGAGAGTTCTTTAATACTGAAAGTGTGGAATAATTAACAGCATATTTTTTATTCTGTTGAAAGCGATGAATTTATAATTCTGATTTTAAAAATAAAATTTAAATAAATATAATTTGTGTCATGAATAATCATTCGTTTTGGAATTACGGTGGGGCCGGTTCGTTCGCGTTCACGGCAAACACGCACATGGTAGGGACCAACTTGGGACATTTGATGCGTAATTACCATAGTACTTCTAACTAAATTATTCTCTATCTTATTTAATACAATACAATTGGCTTAGAGCTAGTATTACCACATGTTTTATAATTATTACAAAATAGAATATTCAATTTTAAGACCCACATAGATTGACAAGCACACTAATAATCCATAAAGAGATCGTGAACTAGGAACCAAAAGCATTCCCAAAAAGAAATGCTTTAGATCTCAGAAAAGATTCCTTATACATTGCTGACTATTAAAAAATCCATCAAACTATTCTCTCAAAAAAAAATCCATCAAACTAAAAGGCACAAATTATTTGCGGTTCAAAATATAGTTTTCTGCTGATTTGGTTGTTTGTAAGAAAACTTTTTGAAGAAATAAATATGAAATATATATATATATATATATATATATATATATATATATATATTTTTT
>NW_017891520.1:8340-9222 GCF_001540865.1 Ananas comosus | reverse complement strand
TATATATATATATATATATATATATATATATATATAATTATGCTACTATACTATCAATAGTACCAAGCTCTTGGTACTATTGAGTTTTCGGCCATTGGATGAAAAGATGTGCGGTTAAGATGATAGTGGTTTCCGATGAAATTGATAGTGGTCCCCTAGGGTTGAGTAGGTGGTTGGTTTAATAGTATAATCTAACGGGTGGAAATGATCAAAGGGTAGATCTAACGGTAAAAAACTCAATAGTACCAAGGGCTTTGTACTATCGATAGTATAGTAGCCGGACTCATATATATATATATATAGAGAGAGAGAGAGAGAGAGATAGAGAGTTGAGCTGGAATAATATCGGTAGCAAACGGGTTCCGTTGCCACCCATTTGTTTTCGATGATGGAGCCTCCAAATCGATGATCAGTACCGTTGAAAATGATCTATACCACTTGAAGTATTTAGAAATCAAATTTCATATTTTTTCGATATTATTTTCTTGTTCATCAAGTGGGCGTAAAAATGAACGGCTGAAAATAAATATCCTCTAAAAAGTGATGATAGAAATTTTATAATCAAGATCAAGAGTATAGATCTTGTTCTAAATAGTTTAAAGAATTTTCTAACCAGAATTCAATTGATTTGAATAGCTTTACACCGTTAAACGAGAAAACGCTTCATATCGACCCTTAAAATTACAAATTTTGAAACCCTTTGATCATTAGGTCAATGATGTCGAAAAGATTTGAAATTTAATTTCTAGATACTTCAAGTGATATAGATCATGTTCAACAGTGCCGATCGTCGATTTGAAGGCTCCATCATCGAAAACAAATGGGTGGCAACGGAGCCCGTTTGCTACCGATAGCATTCCAACTCAACTATATATATATATA
>NW_017891520.1:0-7883 GCF_001540865.1 Ananas comosus | reverse complement strand
AAAAATTAAAATTTTCAATTTAAAATTTTTAGTGTAAAAATTTAAATTCAATTATATGTTTAATATCATTATTTTCTACTTATAACTACCAACTATTCCACCTTGTACTCACATTTTCATTCAAACACAATTTTTCTAGTTCCAGCTTATACTCACATTTTCATCCAAACAAAAAAATACCCTTATTACCGACCGTCCCTAGAGCAAATGGCTGGTGGTTGGTACCCGAGACCCAAGTTCGAATCCTAGTTGCTTCACATTTTCCAGCCAAGTTTATTTCTAAATGAAATGAAATAAACGAAGCGGGTAGCGTGCTACCTATCTCTCAAAAAAAAAAAAAAACTCTTATTCCTACGAAAATCCGTACTTGTACCTATCTCCGGTATAACTAGTTCTTGCTTATATCCGAACCAAACGAAGCCTAAGTGACCAAACCAATTAAAGAATTTCATATCATACTCGCTACCATCTCAACAATTTACGCAGATACATATACATTTTGAAATATTGTATATACATATTCATATTCAAATATCCACAGTGTAAACTGTAAATCATGTGAAGCTGTAAAATTTCGAACTTGTGATTTCATGGGCCAACCATCAAATTTTTTTGTCACTTGCATTAAAAATAGTCTATTCAACTTTACGGTGCCTTCACCTTTTAATTTATTGCTTAATTCTTGATAATCCTTAGTAACTTTTTACTGTCTTAATTTACTGTTTTCTTTCGTTCTCTTCTAAATAAATCTTTCCTGTTATTCTTTGAGTCATATTTTTGACGACATGACAGAATACAAAGGGCCATCCTTTCTTATTTCATTATTCATTGAGCAATTAATACGAGACTCAGAGAATCAACGAAATATTGGCCTACGAGCATTCTATATATGTATACATATGGATCTTCATTTCACACTGAAAATAACCACATTCCATCTCAACTCGAGCAAACATGCTTGAATTTCTACATTATTTTTAAAAGATAATGTTAAAATAACAATTTTTTTAGAGGCAGAATTATTATTAAGGTAAACTTTAATTTATCCCTTTTGGTTTAGCTAATTATTCACTTTGTTATCTTATAGTTTAAAAAAAATTTATTTTGTCCCCGTGCCGTCTAATTTTTATCTTATCAAAAGATTTTATATAAAATAGGTTGATGAAGTAAAAAAAAAAAAAAATTTAAAAATTACAGAGTGGTAAATCTAAAAAATACACTAAATCACTAGGGCCATTGAATGACAGAGTGAAAATAAGCTAAACCACATAAAGATGAACCACGAAATGACACAATAAATAAAAAAAAAATTTAAAAAACAGAAAGACAAGTTGAAGATTGTCCTTATTATTTAATCAAAATGTTCTCTTGTGTTATCACATTACACAGTGAATAATAAGTAGGTAAACAGAGAGGGCCATCAGTGGATTAAAATTTTTTTTTTTTTTTAGAAAAATAGATAGCACGCTATCCGCTTCGTTTATTTTATTTAGAAATAAATTTAGCTGAAAATGTGAATCAAATAGAATTTAAACTTGAGTCTCGAGTATCAATCATCAAATCCTTTGCTACTTGCTCTAGAACGATCGGCGTGGATTAAAAATTGTTACTGCAACAATCTTCAGCCGCGGGGAAAGGAAAAGGTAAAATATAAAAAACTAATTAATAAGGTCATTTGGTCGTCATCGCACAGCTGGCCGCGTGTTGGCTGTTCTGGCGGTCACGCCAGCTGTCAAAGGATGCTCCAAGGAATTCAAACAGGGCGGATTCTGAGGAGGCACAGAATCATCGACCTCCCACTCTACTTTTTATCCGGTCAAGACGAATTTAGGAGGAATTAATTTTAATTTTATTTATGATTTTCATTTATCGCTCTATTAGAAGAGAATCAGGGTAAAAACAATTTTTGACAGATTTTTAGCGAATCAATAGGGGTCGAAAGAAGAAAAAAAAACTTCCGCCTCCTGCTTTATTAACTTAGTAGATCAGAACAAACTCAGAACAGATTATATCTTTTTTTATTTTTTATTTTTTCTTATCGCTCTCATTCGAGATGGATCAACACCGAAGCTCTAGCCACTCGAATTCATTTGCATCCCTAGTTGAGCATGTAATACTCGTCGTGTGGAGCGGGAACACACAACCAGTCGAAGCGGTGCTTCTATGTTAAAAAAATATTTCAAAAATTCTGCACTTGCCCTTATATATATATAAAAATTAAAGCGGTTTGAAAAATTACCGCTTACAAAGTATCTTAATTAAAAAAAGGGACGTGTTGAGTAATGAGGTAGAAAGCAGCCGCAGTGGCTTCTTTGTTAAAAAAATAGATAAAAAATTTTGCACTTTTACTCTTGCTCTTATGTAAAAACTAGAGGGATTGGACAAAGAATCCGGTGTATTATTAATAGTATCCAACTTTTTATGCTATCAAATATTCGGTCATTAGCTATATTCCATTAATTATTTTTACCCATTAGCACGTACTATTCAACCAACCACCCACTTAATTCTAAGGAATCGCTATCATCATAACCGTACATCCTTTCGTCCAAAAGTCGAAAATTTAATAGCATCAATGACTTGCTACTATTGATAGTATAGTAATCTAATTCTTTGAAAATTACTATTAAAAATTAAAGAGATTCAAAAAAAGAGCTAGCGTTGAAGCTATTCTTCTCTTGTTTAGTGAATTTTATTTATCTATATTTTTTCTGCTTGATTTTTTTTTTTTTGTGATAGTATTATTCTTTACTGAGAAGATTGACACTTTCATTACGAAATCCCAACAATTCGTATTAGAAAGATTGCGAATTCTCAAAATCTGGTACCAAGAGTACCAGATTGCCGACAATATATATATATATCCTTACAATTCATATTTAGTATTTAATATAAAACTAACCACATATAAAATTTGAACAAGCCAATGACATGATGATGAATCACTATTTCATGTCTGGACCAATCCTATTAAAATTTCGTTTCTGAAGTATTATATAAGAATAAATGATCCTTAATTTCAAGCATTCCTGGCTCCTTAATTAGTTATGGCCTGTGTGTACCAAAATTTTGAAGTGCTTTTATGTATGTGTATATATATAGAGATATATATATATATTCTTCTATGAAGTATTTTGCGCAAAATTTTATCTCAACGGCTTACGGCGTAAACAAATTTCTTGAATGGAAAGGTCCATATAGTTTTACGTTTGAAAATGTTAATATGTAATTTTCCACTTCAGTTAGAAGTTGGGATTTTTCCCTTCCTAAACTAAGAAATGTGCATCGTTAGAAGCTTTTTTATTTTAGTAATTAAAAATTAACCACTTACACGTGTGAGAGAGAGATTACTCATTTGTATGTGCACTTTTAGTGGCTCCTTAATTTCTGGAACGTGGGAAGACCAATTACTGACCAAAATTCGTCTAATTGGGATTCTATAGATAAGGCGGCGCCTAGAGTGTTTATTACCAAATATATGAGACTATAACCAACTTAATTTGTGACTTTTATATTTAAATTTTAAAATTTTTGTTTTTATTTAAATTTAAAATTTAAATTTTAAAATTTGAAATTTAAATTTTAATATAATTATTTTTCGCTATGAACTTCAGTTTGAACTTCGAATTCAAATTATTCCAACTATAAATTCAAATTATTGATTGAAACTTCAAACTTGCTGTTAGCTAAGTTCATTTCTCAAGAAGGTGAACGAAACATATTCTTGTCTTACTATATATCTTTCTGATCAGTTTCTCACTGAAAAAAAGGACTTTTAAATACTTATAATATCAAATATGTAAATTAATTTTAGGGACATTTTTTATAAATTAAATAATGATTTTTTTCTCTATCATTAATTATATATACAGATTATTGAATAACTTACTGATCAATTTTTCAAATTAACCTAGTGATTTTTAATAGGCAAATGCACAATATTTTACATATCTGTACTCAAGTTTAATTTAAAATTAATTGTCATTTTCCTCTACGATAGCCGCCTCATTTGACTAGACAACAGACCAATAATAGGCTAGCTTGTAAAAGTGTCGAACAAAGAGTCGTTAAGTAAATATATCGGGATAAATATATCAACGCTTTAATATAGCATCGAAAAAATTTTATCAGCATTTGATAAAAATATATTTATTGACGATCCTTAATCATAATATCAGCACATGTCAAATATTAAAGATGTTAGAATAGAGCGTCATCTCAAAAGCATGGTCTAAAANATATGAAAAATACTAATATCAAAAAAAATTTATATCAAAATATTTTTTGTATGACTTATGTGAGTTATTTAAATAAAATTCAAAAAAATTAAATCCTGAAATTAATATTGAATATTATAATGGACAATTGCATTACAACTATATATAATTTACTAGCGAAAAATTATAACAAGATTTAATTATTACACTTAATAGACTATAGATATTTAATTGTAAAATTTAAAAAAGAATGTTGAATTATTATGTGATTAAAAGGTTAAAAATTGATCTTGATCATGTAATTAATCTTAAATTATTACACTTAGTTAAATTAGTAATTAATTAATAAGGGTAAAATGGGTATTTATAGAATATTAGATGACTTTTTAACGGAATGTTAATCTTAAGGGTATTTGTGAATATTTTTGTTTTATAGAGGGGTATTGCTGATATTTTGTAATTTATAGGGGCATTTATGAAATTCCTATCTCTTAGAAGGGTATTGATGAAATTATCCCCAGATTATTTGATACCTTACTGATCAATTTTTCAAATTAACATAGTGATTTTTAATAGGCAAATGCACAATATTTTATATATCTGTACTCAAGAATTAATTGTTCGGAAACATGGAGACAGTGAGCAAATTCGAAAAAATAAAAAAATTAAAAAAAAAAAAAAGAGAAAAAGGAACTCAGGCTTCTTGTCTTGCAACATTGTATAAGAGCAATTTAGGAATATCTTGTAGAGATAAAAAAGTCTCAAGCTAGTTATATATATTCCTTTGTATCAAAAAGAAGAAAGTTTGAAGCAAATTAAACTAACTCCGAAAGAAGTAAAACTAAGGACAGCAATCAATTAATTAAGTTGGTATAATTAAGCTCACATATATAAGCTCACATATATAAGCCATCTTTTTTTTTAAAAAAAGTTGGCATATTTACCCAAAAATGGCATGATTATCCACTAAAATTTTCTCCGAACATTTAAGATAAAGTTTCTACGAATATTTAGACATAATATCAAACCAAATCTATCTTTATGATTTTTTTATTTTTTTTTTTTTGGTGGTGAGGAAAATATCTTTATGATATGTCAAAGTAGATACCAACCGACCTGGGACAGCCGAATTATCATCCTTAATGTGACTCACTTACCTCTTCTAGAACGAAAAGCAAATCGCATCGTGACCATTGACCCGGTAAGAAGAGTTTTGGCTTTTTGTTCCTTCGGTGAATTATAAAAAGAATATTGGTATTTTTTTTAAACAAGTTTAATTTAAAATTAATTGTCATGTTCCTCTACGTTAGCAGCCTTTTTTTGACTAGACAACAGGCCAATAGTGGGCTAGCTTGTCCAATAGTAGGCTAGCTTGTCTAAGACCTCAGAAGGACAAAAAAAAGTACAAAGACTTGTATTTAACTATTTATTTTTGTGGCTCGCGTTACTCCAAATTATCTCGGCCTCTCACGTTTCCATACCCCGAAGAGCTATTTATTCCTCCCTTTGAATATTCTGGGGCCACTGTGATGACGTTTTTTCTTTAGCGCACTAAGTGATATTATCATCATCATCCTCATTATTATTATTATCATTATTATTATCATTCATACTACATTTGATTCGTGCCACCTTCTCGAAGTTCATTGACTACATAAAATTTGAAGTGCTTAATAATCTTGTATATGAAGATTTTTTTCTTTTTCCTTTTCTTTTCCCCCTTGAAACAAGAAGCCCATAAGCTTTTTCATTTCAGGTTGAATCAAACATTCGAAAGGTTAAGTACTAAATTTAAATTAGTTCATAATTCCGATAAGTTATATATATATTTTTACTAGAGAGAGAGAGAGAGAGAGAGGCACCTACACAAGCGAACAAATGGAGGAAGCTCGTGAGATGAAGCTCAAAGAAAAATCAAAATTTAACAAAAAAAAAACAGAACAGATAAGTACTAAATAAATCGAAATTAATCACCTTGTATGATGAAGCTCAACTCTTATACTGCTCTAAACCTCGATTATTCCAGGACCCGCTCAATGAAGAGGGGACATTATTGAAACAAGTAATTAGGAAGCGGATAAGAACAGCAGAGGGAACTTCAAAACATGATGATTGTGAAGAGCAGATCAGTTGGGAAAGACAAACCAAGATAACTAAAGACTGGATGGATTAAGAACAGTGGAGAAAACTAAGGCGTGAATATTGCTGAGAAGCAGTTCTAATCTTAGTGGAGGATTGCTAATTAAGATTAGAATTGTTCTATAGAAGAATTCATATTTTACACCAACTGTACCTAACGCAGTTGGCTAAGGACTTGCTAATTGATATTCAAGATCCTAAGTTTGAAATCTAGTTACTTTTCATTTCTAACTAAGTTTTTCTTTTTCTTAAAAAAAACATAATTCTGATTTATAATGTATTGAACATAAAAAATAGCTGTCCTTTTTGTATAAAAACACACTCAGATTTAATTATTGCAGAAGAATGATGAAAATCTGGTGCCAGATGACAAAGAGATGTGAGTTAAAAATACTTTGAATAGTTAGAATATATTATTTTTATTTTTTTCGGCAATAAAACATCTGACATAACAATCATTGCAGTTAAATACGATCAACAATACTTGAATTTCTTAATAATCAAATTTCTTTTCTCTTTTTTTTTGCCACTATTTATTTGGCGATCAAATATACTTAAAAATTTATCATATAAATTTGATAAAATTGTAATTTTCTTGGGACCACTTGAATACGTGCTAAATGTGAAACAACCGTTGTACTCTAAAAGCTTAAGCTTTTAGAGAACGGTGTTTAAACATTTTTATATTTAACACTCCCCCTCACGTCTGGGCTCGAAACTTTTTAATCGGTCCATGACGTGGGCTTGAATTAAATGGGAGGAAATTAATATGCTAGGAGCCTGGCGTGACTCGAACTCAGGACCTCCTGCTCTGATACCATGTGAAACAACCGTTGTACTCTAAAAGCTTAAGCTTTTAGAGAACGGTGTTTAAACATTTTTATATTTAACACTAAATAGTATCAACATATATCAAAATTCAGTTTTTCGAAAGTTCAAAATATAACAAAATTACCTTTTTCAAATTAGTGATTGAAAAAAAAAGAAAAATTGTGTGATGCAGCCAAAAAAATCAAACATAATTAAAAAATTTTACTATTTTAATTATTAAATTATTATTGTTCTTATTTTTTTAAAAAAATAATTTTTGTAAAGATTTTTTCAAAAATTGATGGGTGGTAGGAGCACAGGTGGAATTTCTCTTCATATCCCTCCATCCTTATTCTAATCACTCATCAAATTTGATGTGTGTGTTAGAAAGTTAGAAACCGAAGGTTGCTGTGTAACTATATATATTATATATATACTTACTATACTATATATAATTAAGTATATATATATATAGAATTAGGCTACTATACAATCTATAGTACCGGAGTTTCGGTACTATAGTCTTGTTTTCGATCTTAGGATGTTTAAATTAATGATACACACTGTTAAATATGATCTAGGGTATATGAAGTTCTTAGGAATAAAATTTTAGTTTTTTTCGACATCGTTTACTAAGTAAATAAATTATGTAAACATGGACGGTGGAAATTGAATAATCTTTAAAATTTGAGTATAGGATTTTTAAATGCGAGATCA
>NW_017891519.1:0-16829 GCF_001540865.1 Ananas comosus | reverse complement strand
CTTTACAACTCTCCTCTCAAAAAAACCCATTTAATTCGACAAAAATAAAAACAAAATTAACCTCATCAACATTAATCCACATCCACTCCATTTATTTCAAAACAAAAAAAAAAACATCACTTACAACGCAAAACCGTGAATAAAAAAATAATTTTATAAAAACTCGAAATAAAGTTCCCTTTTTTGCTCCCAAAAAAGTAAATTTTTTCAAAAAAAAAAAAAAAGAAAAAGGAAAAAAAAAAAAAATGTCGCAGCTTGTTCGAGGCCATCGTCGGGATGAAATTAGGGTTTCTACCGAGCGGCACGGAGAACTGCTTTTGCTTTCGCCAACCTTCAATGCAAAGCTCACCATTTTTCCTTTTTTTTTTTTTCTTTTTTGCGGTGCCTTTGCTCTGCGAATTGGCTTATTTAGTAATAATTATAGTAATAACAACAAAAAATTTTGAGGAGGAGGAGAGGAGAAGAAATGGGAAAAAAAATTCATAATATCCAAAATAAAAAAAGAAAAAAAAAAAGAGAGCTACGATCGGAGGAGCAGGGGAAGAGTAAATGGAGAAGGGGATTTATAGGCATAGAGAGAGAAAAACCCTAACCCTAGCTCTGTGGTGTGAAATGACGAAAATGCCCCTGAACCTCGGGCTGATGTAGTTTCGGCCCGGCCCATAACTTTTTTTTTTTTTAAAAACTTCAAATACCACCCTGTGAAATTGATTTCATACTTCCTCATTTTAATATCCTATAATTTAAAGTGTATAAATTTAGTGCAATGTGGTTTTTATTTTTCTCTTTTTATTTTCTATTTTACTATTTTTTTTCGTTAAATCAGTAACAGAGTTAAAACTAAAGAGTACTAAAGTGAATATTCGATAAACCTAGGTGAGGTATTATTCTAAAGTTTTTTTGTATTCTAAAGTTTTTTTGTATATAATTTTAAAAAATACTAACAGAGGGGTTGACGAAAAGAGAAAAATGAAACCATAAGGTACTGACTTGATACACTTTAAATCGGAGGGTACTAAAATGAAAAAGTGCAAAACCACACGGAAAGTTTACCCTTTTTTTGTTTTGAAAAAATGCTGGTAGGCCACGCGCACAGAAATTTTTTTTTTTAATTTAAGTACAAAATAATTTTTAGTTGGACTAAAATTCATACGATTTTTTTTTTTCGCCATTTTTTGTTTGATAGAAAGTAAATAGTTTTAGAAATATAATTACTTTGCTTTTCGTATTTATTTTACTGAGAATTTTTATATTGCTGCATAAGAGAACAAAAAAAAAATTACAACAGCTTATATTATCTTTTATCTTTTCCTATCTCTCTCTCTCTCCCCCTTAATTGACTATGTAGATAGTAATGGTAATATTTTTTAAATAATAGAGTTACGAGTGAATTTAATTTACGTCGAATCAAACAACAAGAATAGACATTTGCGATCGAGAATAACTTTACTTTCCTCCGTAAAACAAACAAGTCCGAATTGAGTTAATATTTTGAACTACTGATTCGAATCTAATAAGTTGTTAATAATAACGGGACAAGCGAATTGAGTCATTACATAGTAACCAAATATTAATTCGATTGGTAGAGTATAGATTTTTTTTTTTAATTTTTTTTCTCTATGTATGTGTTTGGAAAAAAAAAAGAAGTGAAGTTAATGCCCCCAAACTTCTTAAGTACTGAAAGAAAATATAATAAACAAATATTTATTTTATTTTATTTTCATATATTTCTCACTGTAGACTATGGAGCAACATATAGTGAGAAAATAGGGTAGAAAAAGTAACATGTTTTTTCTTTTCACATGTTTACATAAGTTTATTTTATTTCTGAAATATTTTCAGGAGTGAGTTATGTATAGACTTGGCAATTTCGACCCATGCCCGCGGGTGCCCGCAAGTTATATATAAATTTACAGGTATAGGTATCAATTTTTTCAATTCAAAATATTATGGGTAAAACGGATGGGTACCCATTAAGCTGTGGGCATTTTGGGTAACCCTATAAATTTCAGAATACGTTTTTTTTAAGCATTATATTTTCCGCACACAGTGCGGGGCCTACAGAGCAAGGGACCCGTGCGGCTGTTTTATATACTATATATTAATTCTTTTATTTAAAACATTAATTTTTTATATACACACCCATAGGTACCATGGGCGNTAAAATTTTAAAATATTTCTATGTTTTTTAACTAATTCCAAAAAATTTAAAAATTGAGAGGTCTCGAACTCTCGATCAAAAAAAGAAAAAAAAAAGAGAGCAATGATCGGAGGAGCAGGGGAAGAGTAAATGGAGAAGGGGATATTTATAGGCATAGAGAGAGAAAAACCCTAACCCTAGCTCTCTGGTGTGAAATGACGAAAATGCCCCTGAACCTCGGGTGATATAATTTCGGCCCGGCCCATAACTTTTCTTTTTTTTTTTTGAAAAAAAACTTCAAATACCATCCTGTGAAATTAATTTCGTACTTTCTCATTTTAGTACCGTGTAATTTAAAGTGTATAAATTTAGTGCAATGTGGTTTTTGTTTTTCTCTTTTTATTTTTTATTTTATTATTTTTTTTCGTTAAATCAGTAACAGAGTTAAAACTAAAGGGTACTAAAGTGAATATTCGATAAACCTAGGTGGGGTATTCTGAAGTTTTTTTTGTATATAATTTAAAAAAATATTAACAGAGGGGTTGACGAAAAGAGAAAAATGAAACCATAAAATACTGCCTTGATACACTTTAAATCGGAGGGTACTAAAATGAAAAAGTTCAAAGCCACACGGAAAGTTTACCCTTTTTTTGTTTTGAAAAAATGCTGGTAGGCCACGCGCACAGAAATTTTTTTTTTTAATTTAAATACAAAATAATTTTTAGTTGGACTAAAATTCATACGATTTTTTTTTTTCGCTTGATAGAAAGTAAATAGTTTTAGAAATATAATTACTTTACTTTTCGTATTTATTTTACTGAGAATTTTTATATTGCTGCATAAGAGAACAAAAAAAAATTACAACAGCTTATATTATCTTTTATCTTTTTCTATCTCTCTCTCTCTCTCCTCCTTAATTGACTATGTAGATAGTAATGGCACCACCTAGGGGAAAATGAACTATAATATTTTTTAAATAATAGAGTTACGAGTGAATTTAATTTACGTCGAATCAAACAACAAGAATAGACATTTGCGATCGAAAACAACTTTACTTTCCTCCGTAACACAAACATATCCGAATTGAGTTAATATTTTGAACTAGTGATTCGAATCTAATAAGTTGTTAATAATAACGAGACAAGCGAATTGAGTCATTACGTAGCAACCAAATATTAATTCGATTGGTAGAGTATAGAATATTTTTTTAAAATTTTTTTTCTCTATGTATGTATTTGGAAAAAAAAAAATGAAGTTAATGCCCCCAAACTTCTTAAGTACTGAAAGAAAATATAATAAACAAATATTTATTTTATTTTATTTTCATATATTTCTCACTGTAGACTATAGAGCAACATATAGTGAGAAAATAGGGTAGAAAAAGTAACATGTTTTTTCTTTTCACATGTTTACATAAGTTTATTTTATTTCTGAAATATTTTCAGGAGTGAGTTATGTATAGACTTGGCAATTTCGATCCATGCCCGCGGGTGCCCGCAAGTTATCCGTAAATTTACAGGTATTGGTATCAATTTTTTCAATCCAAAATATTATGGGTAAAATGGGTGGGTACCCATTAAGCTGTGGGCATTTTGGGTAACCCGCGGGTACCCCCACATATATATTTTAATTACAAAAAATATTTTCTTAATTAAATATATATTTATTTATTTATTTATTTATTTGTTCATCCTAAAAATTCTAACCCTAATTTTTTATCGCGTTATTTTTTTGTGAATTTTTTTTTGCTTTAAGGCTTTAAATATTTTTATTATATGTTATGATACTTTAAATAATGAGTTATAATATACTTTTAAAACTTATATATATGATGCTTATGTATTTAAAAAATATAAAAGCAAAAAGAAAAAAAGATGCCGTTAACCTGCATAACCACCCGGCGCGGTATGGATAAAGATGTTGCTACTAAAAATTTACAGATAAATTTTACACTTTGAACAAATATCGTGGGGTACAATGATCGCCCGTGGGGTTACCAATCCGCCCGTTTGCCGGATCTGTTAATATATAGAAGAGCTTACTATAAAAAAAAAATAATTTGCAACTTATTTATGCCATTTTTTTTTTTTCCGTTCGCCTCAATCACAACACAAGCAATCTTAAATAATAATAAGTGCCTATAAAAATATTAGTGTTTTTAAAAATCTGTTGGAAGTAGAGATGTCAAGGGTCGGATTCGGAACGGAATTTTTAAGAACCGAAACCCGAACCCGAACCCGAACCCGAACCCGACGGATTTTAAAAATCCATATCCAAACCGGAACCCGACCAAAAATCCGAAATCCGAACCCGAACCTGAACCCGAAAATTTGAACCCGAAACAATTATTTCTTTTTTCAATATTTCAAAATATATTATATTAAACCTAAATTTTTAAAATACAAATTCAAATATGACATCAAATTTTTATATATATATATATATATTACATATAATACAAAATAAATTCGGGTTCGGGTCGGATACAATCAAAATTCATATCCGAATCCATATCCGTTGGGTTTCTACTTTTGATATCCATATTCATATCCACCGGATATATCTGTTTCATTCGAATTCGGATTCGGATAAAATTTCGGGTATCCATACCCATTGACAACCCTAGGCGGAAGCGGTGGTGTCCCACCGTGACCCAGTCCATAGGCCTATTCGTTTGAACTGGCGATATAACCGGTAAGCCGGTGAACTAGCCCAATTTTCGTATCATCGTATCGAATGGCTCGATCGACTCAATTTAGATTTTTCGTTTGAGAAACTTTGTAAAATATATTCATTTATCTTCATTATTTATAATTTACAAATTAATAATTTATGACACCACGTGGACATCACTGATTCGACCAACTAAACCGGTCACGTACTACAGCTAACTTTTTTGTACCAATATTTTAAATTTCACAATTAGTTACGAATCGAAAAAGATGTTGGGTCACTGATTCAACCGGTTGAATGTCACTATGAACTACCTCAACAATGACATTGTACACACTCACTATGCTTACTCTCGAACATGTCGGATCGTTGGCACTAATCATTAATCCTAAAAGCTCGAGCTGTTAGAAATACGCAACCAATTCACTTAAAGCGTACAGAAACAGCGCCCACGGATCTCGATTGTGACTCGGCCCATCTGGTCTCACGCCACTTTGGACATGACTCGGCCCAACCCAGCCTCACGCCATTTCGAATATGACTCGGCCTACATGACCTCCCGCCATAGGATAGGATGCTGGTCCATTTAAGCCAACACAACACACCATAGAAATTATGATGAATTAATCATTTTGTTTAGGCCATTTTTTTTTTTAATTTCAAATAAGTAAAAGATCTTTACCCTTTGAGGACTCAATGGGGCAACATTTAATTGTATAAGATCTACTCCCTTTCTAGTTGGTTATATAACTTATTTTTGTAGTCAACTTAAAGCTTAAAATTTTTGTCTAGTACCCAATACATGCTCCTTAAATTGAGGATATAATTCACAAACTCTTAAAACAATTCAATGGACCTACCAATTAAAGTTGATGATTAAATAAAACAAAATTTGGGTCCTTCTCAAGCATGAGAATGGACCAGGCTGGTATGAGCTCAAGCCAACATGTTGGGTCACATTTAGTTGTGAGACAGCTTTATCCTTTACAGCCTTAAAGAAGATCAATTTAGCCCTTTAAAATTGGGTTCTCACATACTATGTATTAGGTGGGAGGTGACAATTTTGGGATTGATTACTATCGCTGTATAGTGCAGATGGTAGGTATCCTCATTGTTGGCCCAGTGGGCAGAAGTTCAATTCGATTCGATTCTCGGCATATATATGTTTATTAAAAGGGAGAGCGCGCGAGAAAATGAAACAAAAATTAATGTCACTTAGTTCATCGATCCTCATATGTAAATATTGATGGAATATTAACCTTACTGATCGTATCGTTAAGAACTTGATAGTTGGTGTATGATGTTCCAAGTTCGAAGCCTAGTTACTTTACATTTCTAACTAAGTTCATTTCTAAGAAAAATATACGAAGCAAACAGTTTGTTATCTTTCTCTCTCGGCAAAAAAAAAAAAAAAAACTTTAAAGCTTTATAGAAATTATTTGAAATCATTTCCCTCCAGAGGTCTAATTAAACATTATGGTTCTAAAAGTTTGATTTAGAGAGAGAACAACTACGAAAAATGGAACAAAAAAATCATTAGTTTCATCGATTCTCATAAAAAAACAATAGTCCAAATTTTACTTATTGAATCAAAATTGCAAATTCATGAAAAATTGCGATCGCCACCGCATACAATTAATGCAAATACTGTATGTTATCTTCTTTTATCTTAGCCTCAGTTAGAAGATTTTTTTTTTCTATAATTAGGGGAAAAATAAAAAGTTATTGCAATTAGTAGATTAATTAATAAAATCTAAGCTTTGTGTGCCAAAACCACAGTCATTAAGTCTTAATATTCTCCTCTTTTCACATTAAGGAGTTATGAATGATGAGATGAAGCATTAATGCAAGCCACTATGCAATTCCAAGTCCATTAAATAGAGGAATATTGAGAAAAATCACTACAAATTGAGGATAATACCTCATAGAAAAGCAAAATGAAGTTGCTACTTTTTCTCTTCTTTTTCTTTTTCCTTTTCTTCTTCATCATCATCATCTTCTTCGCCTTCTTCGGACAATACCATTTTGCTAAGAGGACTAGGACCAAGTTTTTTCCTTCGCATAACATTCCTCTTCCTAATAAACTCAATTTGGTTCCTCCTAATTCTCAATTGCATCATTGCCTCTTCTTCCACCACAAACCTCCTCATTAGTATATCATCCCTCAACGATTTCCCGCGAAAGATTCTCCGGTTTTCCACCGAACTTCTCGTGCTCGTACTCAGGACTCTCTCTGTGGGCGCCACGAAGGATTTCGACCTCGGATAGCTGTAACTTCTTCGAGGGGGGACGTCGGCATGGAAAACCTCATTGTAGGAGGAGATTGGGGCGCAGAGACATACGCGAGTGAACGATGACGCCACCTTTAGGGAAGTGCACTTCCTCAGCTTCGGTTTTTCGCAATTCGGTGCAATTCCGTTAGAAGAAGATCTTATGGGAGACTTGCTTTGTGGCTTCCATAGGATTAATATGACCTCCATCGCTCTTCGATACCACGACTTTCTAAGGAAGAACAAGAAAGAATAGAACATAGGGATCAATGAGCCTAATGAGCATAACATACATGTAGTAGTACAATTTTTCAAAAGGAAATGTTAACTGTAGTATATACGTGACCAAGTTCATGACACTAGTCATGTACATAAGCAATTATATGTGACCAACAATTGAAAGAGAGAAAATATTGGAGAGAGAGAGAGAGAGAGAGAGAGAGAGAGAGAGAGAGAGAGATTTACTTACCTTGTTTGTGGGTTCTTGGGCTCTTGCATTAACAAGGAATGGAGAAACATGTGGGGAGATAAGAGGAAGTGAGTTAGTGGAGTTTCTCTATTGAGTTAGCTAGAGTGGTGTGGATTGAGCTAGAGAGTTTTAGTTTGTTAAGAGATTCTAGAGTGGCATTTTGGACTTTTCCTCTCTATACCTTTCATTCTTTTCTTTATTGTAGCATGCTTTTGCTTTGATAGGATTCCTTACAAGGAGAGAGAAAGAGAGAGAGAGAGAGAGAGAGAGAGAGAGAGAATTGAACACTAATTTGAATTTGAGTGAGAAAAGTAGAAAAGCACAAGAGAGCTAGGTACCTCCTAAAATGTACATAAAATAATAACTATTGAAGCCTCACTATATATTTATGTTACATCACCAAATTTTATATGGATCTAAGTAATCAAGTTACCCCATTCGTCGATCGTGTCGATCTAACCGCAAACACTTGATATCATTTCATTATTAGCATGAATTTGCCTAACTAATTCTAATGCATTAGAAGTCCCTGAACACAATTACTAGTAACATAATTCTTGATAAGAAAAAAAAAAAGCAAAAATAAGAAACAAAGGGTGCAAGAGAGAGAGAGAGAGAGAGAGAGAGAGAGAGAATTGAACACTAATTTGAATTTGAGTGAGAAAAGTAGAAAAGCACAAGAGAGCTAGGTACCTCCTAAAATGTACATAAAATAATAACTATTGAAGCCTCACTATATATTTATGTTACATCACCAAATTTTATATGGATCTAAGTAATCAAGTTACCCCATTCGTCGATCGTGTCGATCTAACCGCAAACACTTGATATCATTTCATTATTAGCATGAATTTGCCTAACTAATTCTAATGCATTAGAAGTCCCTGAACACAATTACTAGTAACATAATTCTTGATAAGAAAAAAAAAAAGCACAAATAAGAAACAAAGGGTGCAAGAGAGAGAGAGAGAGAGAGAGAGAGAGAGAGAGAAAAGAGAGGCAAAAGTAGGCATAGTGGTCTCCACAATTGTTTATCATGAACAACAATAGATAGTTGTTGTAAGAGGGGAACAGCAAAAAACAGAAAAAAGCTTGCTTCTTTAAACAATTGCAGCTTCTTTATCACAAACAACTAATAAAGCTTAAGATGCAACACACCACACACATAATATTATTAGCTCCTCTTCTTGAATGGGGAACATTCTCATTGCTTTGGTAGGAATTGTGGGAGATGGAGTGCATTATAAGTGCCAATGTATTTATATATATAGAGAGTTGAGCTGGTGGGCTCTGTTGTCACCTATTTATTTTCGATGACGAAGTCTCCAAATCAACGATCGGCACCGTTGAACATGATCTATATATACTGTTTAAAGTATCTAGAAATCAAATTTCATACTTTTCAGATATTGTTCTTTTATCCATCAAGTGAACACAAAAATGAACGGTTGAAAATAAACATCCTTTAAGAAATAATGATAGAAATCTTGTAATCAAGATTAAAAGTATAGATCATTTTTTAAATAGTTAAAAAATTTTCTAATCAAAATTCAATTGATTAGGATATTTTTATGCCGTTAAACAAAAAAACGCCTCATATTAACTGTTAAAAATTACAAATTTTGAAGCATCATTAGCTTAATTAATGATGTCAAAAAGATGTGAAATTTAATTTTTACATACTTCAAGTGGTATAGATTATATTCAACGGTACCGATCGTCGATTTAGAGGCTCCATAATCATCGAAAACAAATGGGTGGCAATAAAGTCTGTTTGCTACTGATAGCATTCCAGCTCAACTCTCTCTCTCTTTATATATAAAAATAAAAAATAAAAAATAAAAATAAATGATTGTGGAGACCATGGTTGCTTTAGGGACACTAAAGATCATCAACTGATCGATCTTTGATCTTCAACATGATTTATATTTAGTAAGTTTGACGAGAATCGATTGATCGAGCGAAGATCTCGAAGGATTGGGTGGTGCAGAAAAAGTTATGGTTGATGATCAAGATCTTACTTAATAAAATGGTTTGTTTCGATTGTAAGTCGCGTTACTTCTTGTTCAAAATGACTTTGGAGGTGAAAAGAATAGAAATATGACATTTCTAAGCTTCTTTTGTTTGCGAAAAAAAATAACGACGGTATCTTGAATATTGATAAGTGACGAGTATCAAGTAATTTTGGTAACACTGCTGGTAAAATAAAATGCTAGAGCGAGTATCGAATACAAGAGAACCTGCAAAGTTCGAAAATGATTTCTCATCTTTGTGGATTTTAATAAATATATTCTAAATTATTGACCTAATTTGGGCTACGCTTAGGCCTATTCCCTCGGAAACAACTTAGTAGTACGTAGAATCGTATCGAACAAAACACGTAAGTACATTACCCTAACCCTATAGTCCTATATTATTCTTAATTATAGTGAGTTTTATTAGGGCTTATATTGTACTCCTTGATTATGAACACTTTGTTAATTATGTGGCAAAGCCTACTAGATGATTTTAAATAGGCATAGCAAACCAACAAATTAACTTATAATTAGGGATCACTACTTTGACATTCATTAATATGCATTATTATATATAATATGTTTGATGCAATCTAAAAACATAGGCATTTGATGTGATCTTAATAGCAACAAATATATGTAACATTATTAACATTATCATCATATCTATTTAATTTCCATAGCCATGGTAGCGCCACTTAGGTATCCTATATTATATATATATTATAATATATATATATATATATATATATATATATATAAAGATTTTCATTTTTTTCTATAATTCTCTTTTTATTCAACTACTTCCACTTTTACGCTAGATATGTAGTTCTTATTTCCATTAGTACGATAAGAATATGTGTACTAAAAAAAATCATTTTTTTTTTTTTTTTGATGTATTTGCGAGATCTTAGTTGGAACCAAGCCAATTTGTCTGAAGCAAACAGTAGTTTGGTTTGGTTTGTTTTAATTTTAATTTGAGGTCAGAATTTGTGAAATTACACGTAGTTACTTTAACTCGATGGTTCTTTTGTGTGACATAAACTCAGATACTAAATAATACAGCTTTAAATTAAATATCATTGTCAGAGAGTTAGAGATTGAAGGCCGAGTATAAAAAAGAAAACTCGATTTACAATCAAGCGCAGTAGTAGTTGGATTCAATGGAATATTATTAAACTATACATAGGTATATTTATGGGCATATTTTATTATTTTAAAATAATTTTTTTTGGAAAAAAAGAAAAAAAAAAAGAAAATATTTCTAAATTTGAGTAGCTGCGTCAAAAGGACCTGTAGTCTCCCCACTGTTAAGACTGTTTGCCCTTTCTTTTTTTTTTTTTTTTTAACCTTCTTTAATTTGGACATGATGACGTCATCATTGTTTGCAAGAAGAGCAAGTCATTTGAAAAACTTTGAACCTGCAGAGATTTTTATATGCTGCTGATGTATTGATAAATTAATTTATACCGTAGTTTTAATTAAACTAAATATATAGTTTTGTGGAGGCGTATGGACTAAGGCTGACAATTCAACTCATTGTTTGCGAGTTAACTCGTGTTCGACTCGAAATGAATTAGAGATTGACTGCACTTTTAACAAATGGGCCGAGCACGAGCTTAGGATCAGCTCACTCGTGCTTGATATATCTCGTATGTACATATTCAATTGAGATAAGTTTTATATATTTTTATCTTTTTTTTGTAAGTGTTTCACAATTACATAGAGCAATGCTTTGTACTATTTAAAAAATAAAATATTATCTTTATGAATTGTTATTGTATTGGCAAATTCACGTGCGCCGACGCAAAAACAATTTGAAAGGAATATGGGCTTTTTATTTTTATATATTATTTCATTGGCCAATAATGCCTTTTATAGAATAGAGATTACAATGCATACATATGCCTCCATTTCAACATTGCATCTCTTTTAGATTAGTTATAATAGAAATGACAATAAAATGAGAAAAAAAAAAAAAGTGAGATGGATAACTAATATGAAGAGCACTTTGTAAATTTTTAGGCGCGGTTTGGATGTCACAGTAAGTTATCGAAAGATAACTTATTTCGTATAAGAATTTTCTAATAGGATGATAAGTAAGGAGTTTGATTTTTTTGTATCTTCAAAGATCTTCAAAGATCTTGCTATCCATAATTTGATAGAATAATATGTTTCGCATACAGGATGATTTATCTTATTCTGAAAAAATAAGTCTGAATATAATATTTTATTTTAAATACTTTATCACACTTATTATCAAATTTAATGTATAATTTTTTTGAGTAAATCAAAAAGATATACCGAACAAGATATTCATGCATCCAAACGAAGCCTTAGTAGTGGAGGATCCAGTACTTTATTGAGCAAAAAAAAAGTTTTTACTATAACAGTTATATCATATGTAGGATATATCTTAAACCAATCCAATCATGCTACATAAAATGATGAAGGGTTTATTAAATATTAAATATTAATGTGATTATTCAATATTTGATTATTTTTTTTAGAAAAAATATTGTTATTATATTTTTATGTGCAATGTGAGGAGGCCCACTTTTAAAGAGCAATCCCTGCAAACAAGCCTTCATTTTAGGGTTCACATGAGGGAGGTTTCTAACCAAGGCCCAGTACAGTGTAATAAGGGTTAAGAGCATCATTACTCCCCTATTTTTAAACATGTCAACGGATTGAATTCGGGGCGGATTTTAAAAACACGAACTTGAACCCGACAACCAAATCTGAAATATGAACACGAACCCGAAACAGCTATTTTTTTTTTACAATATTTCAAAACGTATTATATTACAATCTAAACTTTCAAAATACACATTTAAATATAATATCAAATATTCATGTATATTATACAATATAAAATCAATTTGGGATCAAATCAGGTTGTGGTTCGGATTGGGTACTGACAGAATCCATACCCGAATCTAAATATGTCGTGTTTTCAGTTTTCATATTCATATATTTAAAAACCATCTTCATTTGGTATCAAGTAAGCCGACTCCATTCCGATTTGGATAAAATTTTGAATATCCGTACCAATAGACATCCCTAATTATGTTTGTCCTGTTTAAATGTACGAGTGTTTTATTCGCTATATTTCTTTAACTTACTCAGAAGATACATAAATTCAGCCTTCAAAGTCATTTTTTCTGAATAAAAAGCTTCGTATTATAAGTAAAATATGCTATCCTATTAAATCAGAAATGGCACGAACTATAAGAAGCAAAAAATCAAACTCCTAACTTTCAAGTACACAATAAAATTTAAACACTAAATAAATTATTCTTAAATAATCTATTCTGACATCCAAACAGAATCTTATTATTTGCCGCATCAATTCCATGTCAACACCAATTACATCTTTTCACATGATAATTATTATTAAGATTACTAGCATTCTTAATGTCTGTGTCTAAATTGAAACAAATGCTAAAGTGTAGGAACCTCATTGTTAGAATAATAAAAAAACTTTGGGAACTACTTAAAAAAATATCGAATAAACATTGGGGGACTAATGGTCAAATAATCCATTTAGGGTCTGTTTAGTATTGAGGCTTCTTTACATTAATAGGCAAAATGGAGTTGGAGCGAAAGCATATAATAATATGCTTTCATATTTTCTAGTGAAACTGTAAAAAATATATCGCAACTCATTGACATGTGAAATGTAATATTATGTACAGAAATAAATAAGATATTTCTATAGATCATGCTACATCTATATTTCTATAGATCAAACTCCACTACATAAATAGGCAAAACAGAGATGGAGCGAAAACATATAATAATATGCTTCTATATTTTCTAGTGAAACTGTACAAAAAATATCGTAACTCGTTGTGACATGTGAAATGTAATATTACGTATAAAAATAAATAAAATATTTCTCTCTCATACTTGCTCGCAGCATGTAATACAATTTTTATTAAACTCTTCGTAAATATCATTCTAATTCTCAAACTCCTAATCTCTTAATTCACAATTCAGATGCTAACCAACTGTACTGGACAATTAGTTGTTACCCTATTTTCAAACTCCGCATATTTATACCTTTATACCTATACATTATTTTTTATAAATTTGCCATATGTCAACATTTCCTTCATTGTTTGATGTGGACTCACCGTATTCCGAACTGGCTCAAATCCTCTACATATTTTTCTTTTTCTTTTTCTTTATTTAAACTGAATCGAATTTTTCACTTTCTTTGCTTAAACCGAACCAATCATTATTGCGTATGGGCTCCCTCGAACCAGCTCAAGTTCTCCACATATTTTTCTCTTTCTTTCTTTAAATCAAACTGAATTTTTTCTTTCTTTGCTTGAGCCGAACTGGGCCACATCTCTACATTGGGCCGAACTGTTCCTCTTCTACTTCCTTCGACTGTTACCTGCCTTCATATATAAGATGAATCCTATCCTTTATCATCACTTCTTATGTTACTGTTTCCTCTTCCTTTATCGCCGTTTTTTTATTTTTTCTTTAATTATCTATTCATCGTATCACACGGATTACTACACTATTATATCAAATATCTCGCTTGTATCCATACATTTGCTCCGGCCAAATCATAACAGTGTACTCCATTTGCCTCCAAAGTTGCTGGACTTGCATTATGAGGCCTCTCCATTTTAAGAGCTCGCTAGGTTCAGCAGGTTTTAAAAACTTTTAAAAAAAGTTAATTAATTTTCTAGTTAACAATAAGTTTTTTTTTTAAAAAAAATTATAAATTTAAATTTGATTGCATGAAATTAACTTAATTTGCGAGGGTACATTAATTGCATGAGTTGAGCTACACTGCTTTTATCACAAATTAAAATAGCAGTACAATAGAATTATTGAAAAAAAAAAAACTTTTTAAATTGTTAAGATTAACATTTTTTTATTGGATGCAAAACAAATCTCGATTTGTATATAATATGAAAGTGATCATGTTCTAGTCATGTTTAGCTTGAAAAGTTGACTCGTATAAATTGTGGAGGATATTTCTACTTATCAGCTTAAGCTTTTGCAGCAGATTTAAGCCTTCTAATTTGAGATACAAATAGGGCGGATTCCATTTTCTTAGTGAGTTAGAGCAGATTCGAGACTGGTGATTTATATTCTATTTTTTTACCCCTATTTACCGTTTTTTTGAGCCGAAAGCGAATTTTTGGCAGATTGAGGCGGATTAAGAGAAGAAAAGGGTTTTCTTTCTAGCTTCTACACCATTTTCTTAAAAGAGCATCTGGGTAGGTACAGTACGAGTTACTTTTTTTTTTCCTTCTTATTTTTAGTCCCCATTTGTCGTCTCATTTGAGGTTAATCGGAGCCGGAGCTCCACCAATCCAGATCCATTTACATCCCTGCCGCGAATGCAGAGAAGCATGATCAATTATTAACCAATTTTGGGAGGGGCATACACAAAAAAGATCTTGGGCATATTAAGTTTTGCGCGGTTTGTATGTAAGTGAAAATATCATATTTTGAGTAGGTTTCCTACCATTTTGTATAAATAAATCTTAATGGGGCTTTTGCTTATTTACTCTTTAATATTAATATTCAAAATTTTAAAATTTATTCTGAAATTATCAAACTATCCTTCAAAAATGGAAATATTTATTTATTTTTTTAAAAAAACAGCAAGGATAGCTTGGTCCTACAGAAGTAAATAAGATACATTTAAAATTTTGAAGTTGCATAAATATTATCCCAAATTGTTAAAAGTTAATTTCATCATTGCATATGTTCAATCTGGTCTTTATTCATTGAATATATTTGACTACAATCAATAGATTTGATCTAACCAAAGTTAGAAGGTGAAATCTCAGTAGAAATTTGTTAGGAGAAAAGATAAAAAAAAAAAGAAGAGAAAAAGACAGAACTTATCTGAACTATGAACCAATTTAAATTGACTACTCAATGTTTCAAAATTTTGATTTTACTTATCAGCGTTTCAATTTGTTTGATTTGAATTTGTCAACGGCACCTTAACTTAAAGATTTAAGCTAATTGCTTACTTTTATGAATTTATAGCTGCAAAAATTGTATGAAGTATAGTAGCTAGAATTATAAAGATAAATAATGGATTCAAATTTTGAAGTCAAATTATTATTGACTGACTTAAATCAGACAAATTGAAGGGTTAGATAATAAAATTAAAATTTTGAATGACTCAAAATGGTTCATAGTTTAGGTAAGCTCTATATATTTTTATCAAAAATTTTAGAGGTCAATTTGGATGTCAGAATAAGGTACTCATTAAGGTACTGTTTGGATGTCGGAATAAATTATTTAAGAATAACTTATTCGGTATCAGAATTTTATAAGATGATTTTAAGTAGGAAATTTATTTATTTTTACTTCTTTGAAGTTCTTGCTATTAATGATCTGGTAGAATAGCATATTTCACCTAAAAGGTATATTTATCATATATTATCTCCTTGATTTATTCAAGTAATTTATACATTTGATCGATAAGAAAGATGATCAACTGTTTAAAATGAAATATCATAAATAGGCTTTATGTTCTTTTTTTAGAATAAGATGAAATCATCTCATAGATAAAATATATTATCCTACTAAATCATAGTTAGCAAGATCTTAAAAGAAGCAAAAAATCAAACCCCCTTACTTATAATCATATTAGAAAATTATCATACAGAATAAGTTATCTTCGAAAAACCTATTTCAACATACCAAATAGAGTCTAAATTTAAAAAAATAGAGTGAATAAGATGTTCATGTATTGTAACAACCCGATCTGCTAGACTGATGCTCAAAATGCTTAAATCTAGTTATTATTGCTAAATCCTATACACAAACTCTTTCTCATCCGTTGTTGGACTATTTAGGTTGTTACAAACTCTGGCCCGTTTATATCCTGACGTACTCATCAAGTTCAGACCCGACCACTCACACATAGACCGAAATTATCAAACGATCTGAGATTCTAGAGGTAGCTCCTACCAAACCTATGGCGTAACACTTAATCCTACATAACACTTAGCCTTCACACTTACGGCTGCTATTCGCCTCTGATACGAAATATAATGACCCATTTGCAAGTATTATAATTTATTGGGTTTAAACCATCGACTCAAAATGTTTAAGCTCAATTATTATTACTAGAATCCTAAATTATTATATTCTCATTCACAGATATTCATGTGTTCACACAAAATCTATAAAATATGTGCCCAAGTGATCAGACCTGTCCACTTTATCATCAGATGGTACTCAACCCGAATCTAAAAGCATTTTTTAAT
>NW_017891518.1:7994-16837 GCF_001540865.1 Ananas comosus | reverse complement strand
GGCTTTATGCACGACAGCCCTCGAGTTCGAAAACTCGCAAATCGACGCATAAAATATCGCGGTCTTTTCGCGAATAATCCGATTACTCAATCACCCTTCGCGGACTTTTCGCGATTCCCGAAGATCCGTCCTCGGATTTCCGAGCGGATCGCCACCAGCGCGATCAACACGACAGAGGCATCGAATCTAGCATCTCGTTTCACCCGAAAAGGTTCGCCGATTTGCGACAAACATCCCTCCTAGGTTCCACAAAAACCACATATAGACAACTATATGTAAAAACCATTAAACCCCTTTTCTCGAAATCCTGCAGCAATTCCAATTTCGTCAACCATTGGGTCCAGGATAGTCGGTCGACGGTTGAAAACGACTATTGGAAGGCTATTCGAGTCCGATATGCGTCGAAAAGTCACTCACTCCGCGGCCTTCCGGAAAACCGGAGTTACTAGTCACTTAAGTCAAACTTCCGGGTCGCGTAACTTCTCCGTTTTAACTCATTTTCTCCTGAAATTTGACGAGTACACTTATAATTATATTCACACAAGAACATCGTCAAACAAAAAGGGTTTAATCAATAAATCAAAAATCTCAGTTATTACAGACTTAGTGAATGTTGGAACTTCACCTGTAACATAAAACTAGACCGATGCGTTACTAGTGACTATTACCATATTAGAGACATGATGATTGGGTACTTGAGACGTACTATACTGCTTACCATTTTGTGCTTATTCGACATGCTGTGAGGGTCACTCCCTTACAAGCCGACACTCCGGAGTTGGCCTACCGCGACTTATGTTTGCTTTCTGCCGGGTGCGGTATCGAGAAACCCACGGAGTCGGGAGGGATAGACTCATTCCTAGAGTGGGAATGTTGGAGCTACCATCAGCACTTAGGTGGCACAAGCTGGACCACATTTGTGTAGGTCCTAAAACAAGATTGAACAATGACAACAATCCATAAATGATAATCACTACAGGATAGGGTGTAGTCGTTGGATTACCTTGACATGCTTAATGCATAGCTTTGGACATTTGAGACATGTAGTATACTTAGTAGCATCGCTCATTGCATTATAGTATACTTGCTTGCCATGTGGGATCACACCAGTTATGTATTGGACATACTTGATCATAGTAGAAGGAATGTACAACAAATTGTCATTATATTATTTGTGGCACAATAGTTAGCATTAATACATGCTTTTATATCTACAGTTAATTTTTCATTGCTTTTCATATCTATCCTATTCTTTTGGGCCTAGTGGTGCATTGTGCTGAGGTCAGTAATTGCCCACTAGGAACTATAAATTATAGTTTTCACGCCCCCTGTTTCTTGTTTCCTTTCAGAGCGTTCCACACCGGGTGATGCTAGGGATCACGGAAAGGGTATCGCCTCGAGTTAGCTCTTGGGCGAGGGATTTATCGATAGGTGGTCCACCTCTCATTAGTTTTATTTTGGAGAGGTTGAGAGTTGTACCATATATAGAGACCACCTATTTTGTATATTGAGACAGTTGATGTATTTACCTTATGTTTTACATTAGTGGATTAGTTTTCTTTTCCTCTACTTGTTGTTAGAATTTAGCTGCTTGTTGCTCTGATATCTCTAGTTGTCTTACTTTCCTTGCTTTCATATCTCTATTGTTGTAGACGCCTTATATGTACAGACATATGGCGGGTTTGGGCACGTACCGGGCGGGCCTATGCCGGGTCCCGGGGCGTGACAAGACACCTCATCTATTGCATAGTATAAACACCCGATGATTTATTTATTTGTTTAATTTTTATTTTCTAATTTTGAATTTTTGTGGGGGATTGCTATTAAAAAAAAATCAAAATTATGTAATTATTATTTTATATATTTTATCATTAATTTTTTAAACTTAATTTATTGTTAACTGAAGATTTCTTTGCGCACGTTTCGATTTGCACGTCGTGCGCACCGGCTCCGTGCGCGCTCCACTCCTCGCACATTCACGCGCCCAACGCGCGGCCGTTTCCAGTAGAACGTTGGACCTCCAACGCTCTAATTACTTCATCATATATATGATGCTCGGATGGAGCTCTTTCTGGTTCATGTGAATGAATACATGAATGTGAGCTGTTGATTGACAGGATAGTTTTCAAGAGTTAATTTTAATATCCTCTTTACTAATTTTATCCACTTCATTTGATCGTTTTATCACTGGATGTTGAAAGAAGCCCCGTCAACCTTCTCCACGATCGTGCTCACAGGAAGGAGAAATTCCGATTGTATTTTGGGGCAGTGTTTCCCATTAATCCTGCATGAAGGACGGGAGTGTTTCCCATTAATCCTGCATGAAGGACGGGAATACGCCTTAGGATAGTGCCTCGCACGCTTCCAGATCAATTATTTTGGCATTCTTCTTCCATAATTTTTTTGGGATTTAGCGATCATCTATAAGTTGAATTTATTAATTTTATCACAAAATTAGTTAGATTTTAATCACAATCAGATTTTTCGTTACGGTTTTCCTCAACGGAAGAAAAACTTACGCGACACCCAAAATATACAATCGAATACTTCTGCTGTATCCTACAATAGCCAAACATGTAAGCAATTTGCCATTCACTCCTGTGACACCCCAATAGTCCCACATCGGATGGGAAAGGGGTTGTCATTGGGTTTATAAGAGACTTAGACACTAGTAATAATAACTGGGCTTAAGCATTTTGGGCCGGTGGTTGGGCCCAACGAGTTATTGTTGCTAGTGGGCTGGGTCGTTACATTTGGTATCAGAACCGGTTCACCAGCTGGACATGTGTGGCGAGTCTCGGCTGAGCCAAGGTCTGGATGACAGGCTAGCGAGACGAGTCTCACATCGCCTGGTGATCTTGGGCTGTGTGTGATTGGACTGACGAGGACGTCAAGGCCTTAACGGGGGAAGTCTGTGACACCCCAATAATCCCACATCGGATGAGAATGGGGTTATCATTTGGTTTATAAGAGACTTAGACACTAGTAATAATAACTGGGCTTAAGCATTTTGGGCTGTTGGCTACGCCCAACGAGTTATTATTGCTAGTGGACTGGGTCGTTACAACTCCCGCACTCTTCTACATGAAATTCTATTTGAAATAACCAACGAACAACAACAATACCAAAGAAGATAACTTTTGTTATTTTTTTCCCATTTGAGTTGATTTTTAAATTGAAGAGGGATTTGTTAAAACTAATGGTTCTGTTAGTTAAATAAATAATACAATTTGTAGTTCCATTAACTAACAAAGTAGTTAAAATTGTTAAATTTAATAACATTGTTATTAATTCTAATACCATCACTATTGATTTAAAATTGTCTATACTTGAGAGCGTCTTTGTACTTTTTTACCTTTTTATTATATTGACTATAATTTCTTGTCTCTGATATGCCTATGTCACGCCCCGAGCTCCGCCAATTTGGTCGGATTCGAGCACGTAACAGACGCCGAACGGATAGTACCTCCCTGTCCGCCCAAGGCTCTACCAACATGTATATTACAAGCAAGTCAAAAGAGATATTGCAAGACATACAAGGTTTGTACGAGGAAAACAACAAGAACACAACTACATGAAAGCACCTATGCTATTACATTCAACCATTCAATACATGTCATTTGATTTCATTTGTATCAAACACAAGTAGTCTATTACATTTACATTCATTTACCGATTCATTTACATCTCGTTTTTCTTTAACCAAAATACATGATTTACATCATTTTTACATTACTATTTCAACATACAAAAGTTGAGTATACCAAAATATAGGGTATGACTATAAACTCCGAAGCCGCTATCTACGGCGCGATACCCTTGCCTCAATACTCCACCGCCCCGCTCGCGCACGGATCTGCAGGGTTAGTGGTAATGAGAATTAGAACGAAGTTTCCAGTGGGTTCGGCCGCTGACCGCGCCGATTCGCCCACTAGGTCTATTTCAGGCATATGTATTTCAATAAGGAAGGATAACAAACCAACTAATGCACTTCTAATACAATGCCTGCAAGAAAGTAATCCACAGATAGATATTCATATTCAAATACATGATAATTATGCATGCATGTCCAATTCTCATTTTCCTTTGGCCTTTACCCAATCAATCCGGGGTGCTCCTGGTTTACTCCAAACTCACAATCCTCACATCCCGTCTACCGGGGGAGGCACAAGGCTCAACCATCCAAGGGATCTTCGCCAGGCACTCTCACCCGTGGTGTCTACACTCCGGAGTACACCGCTTGTGGAAGAGCGACCTCACACAAGCCGGAATCAATACGTGTGAGTATGATCCCATCCTCAATTTGAGGAGATATAGCCAAACTTGTCGCATGCCTCAATATCTCAATGCCAATGATAGGTTCTACCATATCATACATACCACTAATATGAGTCACAATGGTCCTGATGCCATAATACACATAATGTCACTCGGGTTAAACCTTGTTTAATTATTCTCATTCCAATGCCAATCGAGTCACTATAGTCAATGTCACCGTTATTTACTATGGTCATAGTCTTTTCTCACATTCACATGCATATAGGGTTATTCGTTTCCTTTGTTCACATAGTTCTATATCACTCACAATGATCTTAAGCAGATAATTGATGCCACCAACAAATACCATTCATTACCCTACATGCAAGAATGCTATAATACCAACATGCTCAAAAGAAATAACATAGACATAGAAAGAGACTCGGTATTTTCGAATAGCACCCCCTATATTTTAATGTTACGAGGATGCCGAAACGCAATTTTCTGGATTTTTTGAAGCCTTGTACGCCGCGAACGGCGACAAACTGTAGTAAATCAGCTTGTTTCCTTAATATCTTCGCGCACGCTCGTCGTATCGCCGAACGGAGCGCACCAACGCGTTCGTTGACCTACCAATTAGGTTAGAATGAGATCAATCCCAAGCTTCGACCTCATTTTTTACAAAATCCCAAATTTGGGTCCCTCAACAATATCATCTTCACCATTTTTGGTCCTCAACATGAAGAAAATGGAGAAAATCCACCATAGAGATCTCTAGATGCTTCAACTAGAAGCAAAAATCCAAAACCTAACTTACAATCACAAGAACTCACCTTTGGAGCCCAAGCTTTCCTTCAAAAGCCCTTGCCTAGCTTGCTCTTCACCTTGGAGAGCTTCTTCTCCAAGCTTTTCTCCTCCAAGCCCTCCTTAGTCCAAGCCCTAGAGAGAGAGGGAGAGGGAGAGGAGAGGTTTTTAGAGAGAGAGAGGGAAAGGTCTTGTGTTTGGGTGTGAGGGAAATGAGAGTTAACCCTAACTCTACCATCATAACATCCAATCCATGCTACAATTGCACTTAAGCCCCTCTCATTTTTATTTTTGCAAACAGCCCTTATTGTGCAAATCCCGCAGTCGAGGAACGGTCTCTCCCTTAGGGACCGGTTCCCGAGAGCTCTCTCGCAGCCTTCGCAGAAGGGGACCGGTCTCCCCCCGGTGCAACCGGTCTCTCGGGACCGGTCTCTCGCCATAGGGACCGGTTCCCGAGAGCTCAATTTTCAGGACTTAGCCGATTTTTCTCTCTTTTCTATGGCTGCGTGTGCGGGGACCGGTCTCTTCTTCAGGGACCGGTCCCCGAGAATCCAAAATTCTGGGACTTATTCATTTTTCAGAATTCACTCTCTCGGGTCCCTTTTTCACTCTATATAGGTTCTAATGCACTTAGAGCCTATACCAACTCGTTCCACTCCGCGTTCTGCTCACTTCGACGGAACTCGGCACGACTCACGGGGAAATGCTATGTTACAGCCTATATACTATGAATAAGAAAAATATAATAGTCCTTCAGTAAATATATTGTTTTTATTTCACTCTATTGCATAATTGATTAGATTTTTTATAGTTTGCATGTTCAAATATATATTTTCTGACTGTTTTATTTTCTTTTTTTTTTGTAATATTTGATTCTTATTATTTTTGTTGCCTCATGACAGTTATATTGTAGTGTTTCAGCAAATATATATATTTTGTCATTTTAATCCTATTTCTTAGTTGATTAGGTTTTTTGTAATTTTTGTTTTCACACACTACAACAAAAATAGATATTTAGTGGCAATTTAATAACGGCAATTTTCGAATGACTGTTATTATTTATTATCAAATTATATTTAGCAGTAATTATTTTAAGGGGTTAATTTCATACAAGTCCCTACAAACATGGTGAATAGCAGATATATCTCTGCAAAGTTCAACTTTCATAAGTTATCCCTACAAAAGTTCTAATGTATTTAGATATGTCCCTGTCGTTAATACCCGATAGAGAAATCTAGTTAACCACAATTAAAATACTTAACCGTGATTAGTTAATAAGGTAAAATGACATTTTTACCCTTCTTCTTCTTCTTCTTCCTCTGCTTCTTCTTCCTCTTCCTCTTCCTCTTTCTCTTTCTCTTCCTCTCCTGCTTCTTCTTTTTCCTCTTTTTCTTCGTATCCTCATTTTCCTCCTGTATGAAATTAACCCTATTTTAAATTATATAATTTTTACAGACTAATAATAACTAGTTTAGGAACCCGCGCGATGCGGCGGATAGAAATTATAATCAAAATTTACAAATTAAATATAAACAATAATAAAAAATATGATCGGTTAATAATATAAAAAAAATATATTACAAGAAATTAGAATGAGAATATAATCCAGTGGAGAACAAAGAAAGAAAAAAAAAAGAAAGAACTATAGGAAAATAAAAATTATTGTATAGATAGAAATAAAAAAAGTAATTTAATGCAAGAATATAAGAGAGAAAAAAATTTGGAGGTGATTTCGTTAGGGTTGGTTTCGTTATTTGACGAATTAATGGGCTTTGGTTTCTTCTTTTCTGCATCAAAATCAAATTTCAAAAAAAATAACAATTAAAATAAAATAAAATTAGTAGAAAAAAAATAGAGGAAAAAATTATTTTTTAAATTCATTGAAATGTAAAATCTCACCTGAAAGAAGGCTTCGGATTCATAGCTCTTTGATTCATCGTCACATGCTTTTTCTCTGCACTAAATCAAATCAAAATTATAAAAATTAGTATTTAAAAATTAATAATAATAATAATTTGGAACCTATAAATATTATTTTAATGTTCAAAGATAATGCATCGAACAGCTGGCATACATAGTAAACAATCCCAATATCGCAATATTCAAACAAATGATAGCTTTGCAGATCTTTTCCTAAATCCAAAAAAATGAATCTCATATAAAAAGGGTTTGATTAAAAAGAAAAAAAAATCATAGAAAGATAAAAAAAGGATTTTAGAGTGTCGATAGTAAAGTAGTTGAATTGGACGTCAAAGGCGACAAAGGAGGAGGTTTGAGAGGAGGTAGGGAAGCAAGCGCTGCAATCACAGCCCACGGAGAGGAGGCCATTGCGAGGGGCAACGTAGGAGTCATAGCGAAGTTTCTTGGCATAGCAACGAATGCTCTAGCAATCTATACCACATCTACTAAAAATTACACTATCACCAACTTCTCTGTTAATGGGGAGAGAGAGAGAGGATGTAGAAGAAGAAAAAAATGAAAAGTTTAAGGTAGAAATACATTATAATGCTATAAAGGTTTTGAAAAAAATATAATGCTATGTAGAAATCTGCATTTTTAAATTCAGAGTGTACGTTTTAAAAAAATATGAAGGTTTTGAAAAAGTATGGAGGGTGGGGAGGTGAGAGGGTGTACATTTTGAAAAGCATGAAGGGTGGGGAGATAAGAAAGTGTACGTTTTGAAAAGTATGAAGGGTGGAAAAATGAGAGGGTGTATGTTTTAAAAAATTGTGAAGGGTGGGAAAATGAGAGAGTGTATATTTTGGAAAAGTATGAAGAAAGGTGAAGATGTGTGCGTTTTGAAAAAATATGAGAGTATGTGAAGGGAGGTAAATGGGTGTACGTTTTGGAAGAGGTGAGGGAAGTGTCCGGTGAGGGGATGGAAAGGATGAGCCCACAATTCAAACAATTCAAGTTAAAGAGATATCGCCACGTGGCACATTTTATTGGGGATTAATATGGATGGAGCCGTATGAGGCGAATCTAAAGAGATCAAGGGCGCGGAGTGTCATGGCAAAGCGAGGGTCGTGTAGACGGTCGAGAAGCACGGTGTTGGTTTTCCTTGCCAGGAGAGATGGGACACGAGAGCCGTATGAGTTGGATGCGAAGCACGAAAGTGCGAAGCACGAAAGTGCGAAGCATGGGTATACGGGGTGTCACGCTAAGTCACTGGCACTGGGAGACGGGCTAGTTTGTGGCGCACACTTGGGTGGCTAATCGGATGGATGCCGTTGGACCGAGCGAGCAGGCCACATATGCGGTATGGCCGTGGGTGTTTCCAGGCACATGAGACGAGACAAAGAGGGACTTATACTCATGAGTGCTCTTCGTGACATGTGATGTTGCGAAGGCTGGACCTTGACGCTAGAGGCGTGCGGATTAAGTCGCGGGAGCGAAACGCGTGGAAAGCGAGACCCTTGGCTAAACTCATATTGGATAAGTTGAGGGAGAACTTAGTGATTTCCTTGGGGCTAGCGGCGGAGGCAACAAGGCATTTGACACTCTCAAGGAGAGTTCGGTTGTTGGGGATTAATATAATAGAATTAAAGTATGGATATAGATTTTATGTTTAATATAGAATTTTTTTTATAAATAGTCCTATCGATTTTTATAATTATAAAAATAATTTTTGTAAAAAAATAATTATAAAAATAAACCTCTAAATGCGGTGAATCATTCACCACATTCATAACTCATTAGAAATAGAAAAAAAAATAAAAGCGGTGAACCATTCACCGCTTTTACCATCTTAGTAATATAGAAAGAAGTGAGAAAAAGAAAGA
>NW_017891518.1:0-4683 GCF_001540865.1 Ananas comosus | reverse complement strand
GAGGATGCCTACAAGATTTTTCTTGATATGACCTCGAAAAACATCACCCCTTCTCCTACCACATATAACACTTTGATCAACGGGTTGTGCAAGCATAGGAAGGAATCCAATGCTTTGAGACTCTTTAGGAACTTGCAAAGAATGAATTTCCCTATGGAGCTTGTGGCATACAATACGATGATTGATGGGCTTTGCAAATCCGGCAAGTTAAATGATGCTAGAAAGATCCTTAAGGAGCTCGGAGAAACAAGCCTTGTACCCGATATCATAACTTATACGACGGTTATGAAGTGTTGCTTTAGATATGGAAAGGTCGAACAAGGTCTTGAGATTTTTTCCTCAATGATAGACAACGGACACACTTCAGATGTTTTTCCGTATTGTACAGTAATTAGTATGTTACTTAAGAAAGGTAGGATCAAAGAAGCTAGTACTTGTGCAGCATCAATGATAAAAAGTGGCATTCAGCTTGACAAAGCATGTTATAATACTCTAATCTATCTCCATTGCAAGGAGGGCAATTTGGACAGTGCGTTCCAGTTGTTGAGTGCTATGGAACAACGTGGCCTCGAGAGTGACGAATACACATTTTCTATACTGGTTGATGGCTTATGTAAGATAGGCTCCATTGATGCTGCTGAAAAGCTATTACATTTAATGGAGATGAGGGGTTTGGATTCCAATTTGGTAGCCTATAATTGCTTGATTGATGGGCTGTGTAAGTTTGGTGAGGTGGATATGGCCATCAAGCTACTTAATAGTATGAAGTGGAAGGATTCTTTTGCATACACATCATTAGTTCACGGTCTCTGCAAGGTGCGTAGGTTCCAAATGGCATCCAGATTCTTGCTAAATGGTTTAAAGGGAGGCACTAATGTGCTAACGTCTGCCCAACGTGCTGTTATTTCTGGTCTTCGCCGATTTGGGTTTAAAAGGGATGCAAGGAAACTCCGGTCCGCAATACATGTTGCTCGACTTTTGCAGTAGTGTGCTAAGTATGAAATAGTATGACATGACAAGAGCATGTAATGTTGTATGTGACTCAGGAAGACTTGCCATGATTGGGGAATAGTTTTGGGAAGAGAGAAACAAACTGCTTAATGATTTCTTTCAACTGCGGGACTCCTTGAAAGTTGAAACAAAAGTTGGCACGTGCAACGTGAGTGCCTTTAATGACTCTGTGAAAACCCTTTTTGGGATCATTCAAACTAACTTTTTGGCTACTATTCAGGCTTCTTTTTTTTTTTTTCAACGCCATGATCAATTTTCAAGATGCAACTCTACATTGTATGCTGAAAGCACTGCACTTTCTTTTAATGCGACAGTGCTAGCTTTTATCACTTCGGATATCCGTCTGCCCTTAAACTTGACTTGCAACTTACCCTGGAAAATGCTCTCACGCCGCTCTTCTTTATATATAGAACGTCAGTGTATGCAGCGAGAGGTGCCAAATCATGCCTGTTTGCCCATTAAAGTTGCATTGCATGTGACCTGGGTTCAGAACATCGATCATGGGACTGTTTGGTTCATATGCTGTGAACCATGTAGAGCAACAAAAACTCCACAGACTGCCCAATCGACAACGATGTACAATAAACCTCTGATTCTGGTCACTCTTTATAATATGTGAATTCAAAAGGATTGGAGCAAATGCTGTACACAGTGGATGCCTGGTTATGAGCTATTTATTTATTTTCTAGTGAGCGAAGGGATGATCCTAAGAAGGCAAGTCATAATAAGAAGCTTCAGCTTGTGTAAAATGCCTAATCTGCACTTTATTTATAACCTACACAGAAGAGACAAATTGGTATTATCAATTCCTTAGAGCTCGATATAGAGATTCATGGCATTCTTGCATCAGTTACTTTGGTGAGATGTGATGGGAAATTATATACTCCAGTATTCAGATCATCAGAGAGTCATGCTCATTTGAAATGGTTGCTATCTTCATTGTATTCTTGCATCTTTTGCTAAGGGAGCATTACAAAGAATCCAAGATTGCTATTTTCCTGCAAGAAGGGATCTATTAATCTATTTTTTCTTTTGATTCCTCGTTCTCCTAACGAGCAAGAAGCCATGAAAGTTCTCTGCTGTGGCGTTGTTTGCTAACCTCACTCATAAAATTGAATGTCAACTGTTCTTCGTCAATAAATTTTTAGTGTGTTTAGCTACAAATAGCATAAAGTCGAAACCTTCTGAGGCAATTGTGGAGGTAACATGCCCTGGAATATGTGTAAATTTTCCTTTTATTGGTATTTTAATAGGCCATAAACACTTCATGGATTATTACTCAGCAGTTACTTATTGCACTTCATTGCATACTTCTAGTCTTCTTGTCTCAGAGAAGATAAATGGTTTGGGAAATTTTTGCTTCTTCATGAGATGAAACAAATATTATCATTAAATTGGCTTATCACTTTGTCATACATATATATACTTTAATTATTAGTTTTACAATCTTGCAATCAGATATATCAGTGTAGTAGTAAAACTGAAAATTTCTATCTTGGCCAGTACAGTCAGGTAGTAAAACTGATATTTTCTATACTGGCTAGTACATATACTTGAATTCAAAATCTAAATTTAAATTTATATTTAAATTCAAAATATGAATTTAAGTTCAAATTTAGATCCTGTAATGTAATTCATTATTTATATACTAAATGTAGAGTAAGGAGTCTTTAAGCTTAGGGCCAGTTTGGATGCGCAGTAAAAAATATTCACGGAATTTATAAACTATGGTTTTGGTCTAGATAAAATAGAGAATTCTGCAACTCTAAAAAATTCCACGGATTCAATTTTTAAACTGTTTGGATACGCATTTTACAATTTTACGAAATTTTTCTAAATTTTAAAATTAAAAGTTAAAATTTAAAATTTAAAATTTCAAAAAAATTTAAAATTTAAAATTTGATATGTGAAATGTTAAATTTTGAATTTTAAATTTTAAATTTTCAAATTTGAAATTTAAAAATTTAAAATTTAAATTTAAAAAATCAAAATTTAATTTTTAAAATTTTAAATTAAAAATTTTAAAATAAAAAATTTAAAATTTAATTTTGAAATTTGAAATTTAGAATTTTAAATTTTAAATTTTAAATTTAAAAAATAAATTTAAAATTTAAAGTTTAAAATTTGAAATTTGAACTATGAGATTTGAGATTTGAAATTTCAAATTTGAAATTTAAATTTTAAATTTTAAATTTTAAATTTTAAAATTTAAAGTTTGAAATTTAAAATTTAAAATTTAAAATTTATATTTGAAATTTTATTTAAAATAAAAAAATTTAAAATTTAAAATTTATATTTGAAATTTTATTTAAAATAACAAATTTAAAATTTAAAATTTGATATTTAAAATTTGAAATTTGAAATTTAGAATTTTAAATTTTAAATTTTAAATTTTAAAAAATAAATTTAAAATTTAAAGTTTAAAATTTGAGATTTGAACTATGAGATTTGAAATTTGAAATTTCAAATTTGAAATTTCAAATTTCAAATTTCAAATTTGAAATTTAAAATTTAAAGTTTGAATTTTAAAATTTAAAATTTAAAGTTTAAAATTTTAATTTCAAATTTCAAATTTCAAATTTTAAATTTTAAATTTTAAATTTTAAATCTATGTTGAAATTTAAAATTTTATGTTGAAATTTAAAAGTTAGAACTTAATGCATTTTTTTGAATAAGGGAGCTCAAGAATGGTGGAATTTTTTTCCTTTGGTTAGAGTGGATTATACTTTTACTCCATTTTTTGAAGTACAGTTTAACTATACTCTAAAATTTACGTTACTTTTTTTTCCTCCCAAACACTTCATAGGATATTTTTCCTACTGCCGTAGCATAGTTTAGCTATGCTACATTTTCAAGAGTATCCAAACAGGGCGTTAATCCAATCCCTTCTAATCCTATCCTCCCACATTGGACAAATTGGTTCCATACAGCAGTGACTATTTGTTGGTGGGGATTAATTAGTCCAATCCGATGGCTATACCAAACATAGGGACTAACTGTGGACCAGATTACATTGAATCCGATCCCCAACAATCTCATGCTCTTGAATTCAATCCCCAATAATCTCGTGCTCCAAACATGCCCAGAGGTATTAGCTTACAAGATAAGATTGGAATGACCAATATACAACAATACTGAAAGGTTATTCAATGTATACGGATTGATTTTGTCTTTGCGTGATGCTTTGTTGAAAAATATTGAAAAATTTTTGGATTTTGGTTCATATTGTTGGAAATGATCTACAATATTGATGTTACTAGGAATCAAAATTCACAACTTGACAGTGATACTAATGTCAAGAAATATATCCGTAAAATGTACATTTGAAAAAACACATAATAGGGGTAAAATAACATATTGGCCAGAAGAGCTGCTATTCCGTCTTATGACAATATCAAGAAATTTTCATAGAAGGATATACAGGAACTCGTGTATCCGAAACCTGACTGTTTTTCCTTTATGATGGAAGATTCAACTGATCAATGATTTGTTTTGTTGATTGCAATAGAATCAATTTATAGAAGTTATAATACATCACCTTCCGCCAATCTAATCTGGATTGGGAGGCAGATTAGTAGCTCTTTCCCGGGTACATTAATCAATAATGCTCTTAGCAATACCTGCTGAGCGAACTGGATGCTCTTACCTGCTGCTAGCTTGAGGTATTGTTTT
>NW_017891517.1:0-16893 GCF_001540865.1 Ananas comosus | reverse complement strand
GGGGGGGGGACTGGGGGGGGAGGGGAAGGAACGTGGCAGAGCGCGCGCTACAAGGCGGATATCCTGGCGCACCCGCTGTACGAGCAGCTGCTCTCGGCGCACGTCGCGTGCCTCCGGATCGCCACGCCGGTGGACCAGCTCCCGAGGATCGACGCCCAGCTCGCGCAGTCGCAGCATGTCGTCGCCAAGTACTCGGTGCTCAACGGTGGAGGCGGCGCCGCGCACATGCCCGACGACAAGGAGCTCGACCAGTTCATGGTGAATTCCCCTCTATCTCCTCTCTTTTCATCTCGATATATGTATATTTTATATATATTCATCTGTAGAATTGGGGAATTGCTTAAGGTGTGGACTCTATTTATTGAATTCCTAAGGGAATTCGAGTTGTGGTGATGTGTTTTTTATTTTAGAGGTTCAATTGTTACTAGATAGTAAGGTTTCTACCAACAAGAAAAACAAATACAGTTTGACTAATAATAGGTATAAAGAGTTGCTACAATATGCTATGTTCGTTTTGCATATAATTGTGAACCAAATTTTGGACCAATGCTAAATGATTATTTATTTATGATTTTTGGGTGTGAAGCAGCGGCTTTGGTAGAAGGAAGTTAATTAATGGGTCGAAGATTGATTGCTTTGGTTCATTATATGCCTGCTGAGATGTTCTTTTATCCCTTTTCTTCTTCTTTTCTTTTTGATGTGGGAAAGCTTTTCTGTGTAAAATAAAGGAGAGAATACTAAGTGGCCAACCTTTCTAATTGATAGTGCATGTCAATAGATATATCTAGTTCCATAGTTGGAGGGGTGACTAGAGTACAAACACTCTCTTACTGATGAAGTTTAATTATAGAAGATCTCTTTGGCTTCTCGTTTGTATTTGTATTTCGAAATATAGAAGAAAGATCCGACATGATTTTGAGTGTGTGGAAGATGCTAAAGGTGGGGATTTTGTATGCTGGAACAATATGTGCGAACGTTGCTCTGTTTCTTTTTGTTGTATCATGACAATTGAGCCTTGTTCAGTTTATTAGGTTAATTGCACTGACAATCCTCCATCCACATGCTAAGTTTCACTTTATATCGAACACCTTGAACTCATGTAGGTCCGTTATTTTAGTCCTTCCCACTTAGCCATACTAGTGGGAACCCCCTCCCACTGAAATGCCAACTTAGCTGTGCTGGCAGATAATTGGTGATCACAGTCTCTCTAATGGGAGTTTTAATTTAAAGGAGTATGATCCAAAAATCTGTATGATTATATGATTTTTGGGGGTTGAATGCCTAGGTTTAAAGGTGGAGGACTAAAGTGAAATTTCTTGGAAAATATCCAACTTTTGTTGTTTTGTTTGAAGGCCCTTCGTATTTATTCATATCTTTCACTATCATGAGTTCACTAGTTTAAGTCAAAGGCAAACAATAAAAAGGGACCAACATAGACTTCTATGATCCGTGAGATTGCAGAAATAACAGCCTTTAATTACTATCTAAACAGCCGTTAGGGAACAATCTAATTCTTTGGTTTATGATGCCTTAAGTGGTGATTTTAATTCTGCCCCCAAAACATTACTACTTAAAAAGTAGTTACCATTTTTAGAATTGCATCAATGATAATGAACAGATCACGGTTCTAACTCCTGAATTCTGAACCTGCCCTAGAAATCCCTCTCATTTCTTTTCTAGGGGCTATGTTGTTTTGTAATTGCCATTCATGATATAACATGTTCTTTCAATTAGGCTAGAGCTTCCCTTATCAAAATTATGATTTCAAATTGAATATTATTGTAGTTGTTGAGGCTTAAAGCAAAAGCCAATACAAGTTGTTGGATGTTACCCTGCGGATGTTCCATTCAATGTGAATAGCTCATGCAATAGAGAACTCAATTCATGCCAGAATCTGGGATATCAAGAACATTTGGTAGCATTATTTCATACATCATGGCTTCAGATTCTCTTTCCTGCTATAAAATAGTTTTACCTTCTTTAACCAGTATAATCCACTAGTTTAAGTCAATCCGTATTACATGGGCTCAACGTTCTAATATTGAAATATATTCTAATACTTTATTTCATTGTTGGAAGAACGCATCGCCAAACTGGGATCATGCTCTTCTTGGACGGAATTGGAGTGAGACTAATTGAACAACATAATGTTGAACAATTTTGTGTAATGTTAGAACCTTTTAGAGCTACTTGTCATGTCTATTGTTTGTTAGCCCTGTTAATAGTAATGTGAGAGAAAGATTTGTTGTTTATTTTGTGGTGGACTTCGGACTTAGCCAGTTGATTATAGTCCATTGCAAGATCCTAATAATCATGATTTTTTCTCCAATCACAAAAGAGATTTTTAGGGATAGTGCATTACATCTACGAAGTGATTCACCATATTCCTAGAAAAAGGACACAGAGTGTATTAATTATACAGTTATGGTATCTTTCCTTTCTCACCGTCAACCCATTACCACATATCCCTTAAGTAATAGAGGGTATATCCTGATTGGACTGTCGATGGAGCTATTTTGGCTAAGCAAGTTGCCTAAGCTTCGTATAAATTCTTCTAATTCTTCTACTTTGTTCGGATTTTTAGAGTATTCCTCTAATATATGTATTCCTTCTTGCGTAGACACACTATGTCTTGCTACTCTGCTCATTCAAAGAACAGCTACAGCAGCATGTCCGTGTCCATGCAATGGAAGCAGTGATGGCTTGTTGGGAGCTTGAACAATCTTTGCAAAGCTTGACAGGTGAACAAGCTCTTTTCCCTGTCAGTTGGGTTAAGGTCGATAAAGATAGAATTTTCTGTAAAGCACTTTATTGATATTTGCATCTAATAACATTACCGCAGTGGTAAATGTAACTTGCTGGATTGTAATGCCTTATGTTTCTGAACAAGAGGTGATTTGGTAGGTGCAATTAAGTGATTGGCTCCTGTCCTATTAGAGCTATAACTAAATTAGCACATTTGAAGTGCATGCATGGCAAAGGTTTTTTCTACCTAGCACTAAGCAAGAACAACACCTCTATTCTGAATTTTTTGAGGAGCAAATTCACAACCCAGACACATGTTCTTTCATAGAAAACAAATGCACTTATAGTCTATAATTGTGCCACTGCTGTAGGTGTATCTCCGGGTGAAGGCACAGGTGCAACCATGTCTGATGACGATGATGAAGACCAAGCAAATAGTGAAGCAAACTTGTATGACGGGTTGGACGGGCCGGACACTCTGGGCTTTGGGCCTCTTGTCCCAACGGAAAGCGAGCGCTCATTGATGGAAAGAGTCCGACAGGAGCTGAAGCATGAACTGAAACAGGTAGAAAGAGAAAGAACTCTTAGATGTATATATTATATGTATACTCCCGACAAAATAATCGGAATTTTGATATATGTCCCCAAAGACATTATATCTTATACTTTTGTACTCTTCTACTTGAAAATATGCCCTTCTTTGAAAAGCTTCTAATACAAAATGAACCGCCCGTTGACATGGATGGCTATCCAACTTGAGGGTATTTTGGTAAGAACTTGAATTTTCGAGGGATATATAGGAAAGTTCAGATTTCATCGGGATATATATGGAAATACATAATTGTAGGGGCAGATATACAAGTATTCCAACATCTTTTTGAGTCTCTTGCTGTATGACTTGTCAACTAAATCTCTGCAACTTTTAGGGTTACAAAGAGAAGCTTATAGACATAAGAGAAGAGATTCTTCGCAAGCGAAGAGCTGGAAAGCTCCCAGGAGATACCACTTCTACTTTGAAAGCTTGGTGGCAGTCCCACTCGAAGTGGCCATACCCAACAGTAAGTAAATATTTACTGCTAGTAAGAATGTATAATTGAACCGACTGTCCCTAGCGCAAGTGGCAAAGGGCTTGGTGGTTGGTATCCGAGATTCCTAGTTCGAATCCTAGTTGATGCACATTTCTAGCTAAGTTTATTTCTAAAAGAAATAAACAAAGTGGGTAATATACTACATTTCTCTCTAAAAAAAACAGAATGTATAATTGATTCTAGGGCCTGTTTGGTCTGATTGGACTTGTAGTGGAAGTGTTGTTTGAGTGTAGTTGTTCGAAAAAGCACTAATAAATAATATAGTATTCTCCTCTACAATGAAAGCTCCGGATGTTCGTCAAATGCATAGTTTCCTCTGTTTTCTAGAATGCAAAAGCTATTTCGGAGTCCAGGCCGAATAAGCACTTTGTTGTATGCTATGTCCATTTGACATATATATATATAAAACATTATATTTGAATTTTCTCTATTTTGCAAAATGCATCCTTTCTAGGGTGTAAGAGCTTTCCTAACTCGTATTATTTTTCTAAAAAAAAAAAATCATGCAGGAAGAGGATAAGGCACGGCTGGTGCAGGAAACAGGATTACAGCTGAAGCAGATTAACAATTGGTTTATCAATCAAAGGAAAAGAAACTGGCACAGCAACCCATCCTCATCCTCTGTGCTGAAAAGCAAACGTAAAAGGTATCTGAGGCAACCTTTTGTGTATTCTAAATGTCTACTACTATTTCTTTTCGATGCTTTCCACCAATTTAAATTTTGAGACAAAAGTAATGCAGGTAACAACAATTCCCAGAACTTGGTATAGATGACCGGTGAGGAATAGACAGCAACGAGCAATGAACTCAAGGAATTGCTCGCAAAAGTCGTATGGGTACTCTATTGGTATTTATGTAGAAAGCTAATTATAGCACAGGGCATAGGGAAATTTCGTGAAGTGCTTCGATTTGAACCACTGCAACAGCTTTTTTCCACAGGTGTGTAGAGATTTCGCAGCATTTAGTGAGCTTTCATAGATCATAGATTATAGTAATATCGTGAAACAATCTATTCGGTCTCTTCTCTTTCAATTGGATGGTCTAAACTGATTGGTTTGCTTCTATATATATATATATATATATAGATGCGTGGAATAAGATACGTGCACGAATGTACAGTGTAAGAAAATGTAGCTGTAAACTGCTAACAGTTGCTATTTATGATAGCATAGCTTATATATATATATATATATATATATATATATATATATATATATATGATAGAACTGAGTCGATATTGTGGTGGAAATGTAGAGACAAAAATTGTCAAAAATAGTTATATTTGCAATGTTTTCCTCTGCATTGGCTACTGTTTCTATTGTGAGTATATTTTCTGAGTCAGTGAATACAATTTGAAGTAGAGTATTTTCTTGATGAAATAAGTATAGGGAACCCTTTAACTATTGGTCGTTTTAGTGCGACAATATCTCTGTTATTTGTTACAAAGAGGACTTTGGTCTTTCCTAATTTTGCTTAGGAGGTGTTTGATTCTCCAGAGAAATTTTTTTAAAAAAATCAGAGAACTATTTTTTTCGTCGGGAAAGTATTTTTCGTGCTTTTTAGTTTACAGAAAAATAGTATTTGTGGAAAAAGAAAAATTGTATATTTTTTAGAAAGTTTTTATTTCCCGTTTGTTGGATGATATTTTACGTTTGTTCATCTCGCTTGTTCATCTCGCTTGTTCATCTCAGTTAACATTAAAAACGTTTTTCATTATCCACCTGCTTAATTGTATGTATATAAAATTTATTGTCTAGATAACGATCACATTGTATCTGTCTCCAGTTTTAAATATTTTGTTTTTTAATATTTAAATTTTTAATTTTTATCATCAATCTTCTAAATTTATATTTATATTATATATTATAGTTTAAACGGTAAATATTAGTCAAATAATAATTAAAGAGTACTGAAGGACACATATTACCATTATAAATGGGCCTTTTTAATCTTTTGCCCGAACAAAATTGATTTTATGTATTTAATAATTAGTGGAGCTTTTAATTATAATAAAACTTTTAATTGAAAAAGATGGAATGCCCCACATTAAAAAAAAAAAAGAAGAAAATATTAAAGAGCAAAAAAATTGTCGACAAAAAATAGTTAAGAAACATATTTTGAAAGATTCTCGCCCTTTTATGGTATTAATAATTAATCCGTTGATAGCTAAAATGTTTATAATTTTTAGAATTTTAATTGGTTCAAAAACAAAGTACAAAATAGCGTATTACTAATTAACATCCCTAAATTAGATGTAAATTAACTCTCTACTTATTTTTCCTTTTTTTTCTTTTTTTTCTCTTTTTATTTTTTTTACTAAAACTCAATCTGAGTTTCTGTAAACGTCAGAGGATAAAAGAGTTGTGAGATATACACCTACGACTTGCCGGGATAACATTTTTCTTAATAATTTATGGAAACAAAATGAGTCCAAAACATGTGCTACGATGACAAGTACAACAATGAAGATCAAACAATCACTTAATCAACGATACAAAACGAAGATGATCACGCGACCCCTACTGCGATCTCCGAACGCGGCGGCGGCGCGGGGAGACGGTAGGAGAAGTGGCGGGACCCGATCCCTAGTCCAACGTTGGCTCCGTCGTCCTCCTCGTCGTCGTCGTCGAACCCCCCTTCGTCGAAATTGAGGGCATAGCTGAGGGGGTCGTACCTGAAATCGCCGGACGCGAAGCGGCGGCGCCGCCCCAATCGCCCCACGAGGTCCGGGAGCTCCTGCGCCCTTGCGCGCAGCCACGTCGACGACGAGCGGAGGAGCGACTGCGACTGCGACTGCGTCGGCGACGGCGCCGGCGCCTCTCCGCCGCCGGAGGTGCTGAAGCAGCAGGAGAAGCCGATCGAGTGACGGGGCCTCTGCTTCGGCGACGCGGCGGCGGAGGAGGAGGAGGAGGAGGAGGAGCCGTAGCGATGGCGCTCGATCTCCATCGCGGATGCCGTGCTCGCTAGGGTTAGGGTTTCCCGCTCGGGCGAATGGGAGAGGGGGATAAGGCCGCAACTGAGGAGTAGTTGCGTATTTATAGGTTGGGGCTTTGGGGGTTTAATATAATAAATAAAATAAAATAAAATGAAAAAGACGGATAAGTCCAACACGGTGGGAAGGGAACGAAGCGAGTTAAAACGGGGAGATTCCGAAGCGACGCTTCTCCGCGTGGGGCGAGATGTAAGTAAGAAGGGTAGTTTCGTCATTTACTCTCCTTTTTGTTTCGCATGTGGTTTTTCGCTTGTCGGCAGCGGCACTGATTTTGATGCAGCCATTGTATATGCAAAATGGATAATGCTTTAGATTTATGATTTAATTCTAATAATAATAATAATATATAATAGGCTGGGCCTACTATACTCTTATGAGTATAGACCCCCTTATACTCTTAAATTTTTAACCGTTAATTAATAGGATGTGTGATTAGGATGATGGTGGTCCCCACTTAAAATAATAGTGGTCCCCTAAGGTTGAGTGGGTAGTTGGTCAAATAGTATGATCTAACGGATAAAAATGATTAATGGAATAAATCTAAGGACCGAAAACTTATGAGTATAAAGGAGCCAATACTCATAAAAGTATAGTAGCCGGACTCATGTATAATAATATATATTGCCAGCTCAGTTATAATATTGGAATAATTTTATACAGGTCTATGTAAATACATTTCTATGAAGTTCAAAAATATATTATCCCTGTAAAAAATTTGATGTTTTTAAATATATCCCTACCATTAGAATTTGTTAGAAAAAATTAGTTAACCATCGGTAAAATACTTAATTGTAATTAGTTAATGAGGTGAATTAACCTTTTTACCCCTTTTCAATTAACAGTTGGAATTTTTGGAGGGACATATTTGTGATGGCAAAAATGTTATTTTACTTACAAAATAAACAGTGCTTTGACGGTAATGAACTAGCGGAACATTTTTGAAAATATTAGAAATTTTTTAGGAACAACATATAAAAGTTGAATTTTGTAAAAATATATTTACAATTCACTATATTTGTAGAGACGTGTATAAAATTAATCCTATAATATTATAAGGAATCCTATGTAGAGTATCTATAGTAGCACTAATACAAAATATATCTTAAATAAACACCCCCCCCCCCCTCTTCATCCAAAGATCAAAAACCTAATAATACCAAGTGTTTGGTACCATCGATAGTATGTATAGTAGCCTAATTCTCTCTCTATATATATATATTAGTAAAGACTCCGATTAAAAATAATATAATACTTGTATTGAGCTTGAACATTCTTAAAAGCACCAAATAATTGGTGCTTATAGTATTGGACCCTTTAGATCAAAAGTCAACAATTGTGTCTAATGATAGATCTCCAATCTATATAACTCTTGAATCGTGGGTACTAAACGGTACAGCAGGGGCCTCCACGTTTTGCGCGAATTGTATATAATTCAAGGGCCAAGAGGGTCAATACAAGAGCTAAAAAATTTAACAGCACTCGGGCTAAACTCTAATAAATTTAGAGTAAAATAATATTTATTTATTTTTATCTTTTTTGTATTTTTGCCCAAGATGAAGGGATTTTTTCTCTCTCACTAAAGCCTCTAGCAGGTATCTAAAGTGCAAAAAGTATTAAGTGGGAGAATTGTGAGGAAATTGTTGGTCCTTTTCTATTAATAGTATTTCCTAAGGTTTCTTTTTTTTAATCATATTGATTTTTCATCTTAACATGGTACTGAGTTATTCTCAAACCCTTCAATTTCAAAAGCTTCTTTAGTCGATCTTTTTACCAATGTTTTTTTTTTAAAAAAATATCTCGGGGGAACCGCAAAAATATACCTACTTAATTCACTGAAAGTAAGATTTATATTGAAATAGAATCTCGAATGAACTCTAATTTAGAGAGTGTGTTTTTTTAAAAAAATTATAAATTTATTTTTAAATAAAAAAGGAAATGATTTTCATTCCATCCTTTTCCTATCATTTTTATTTTTTGGGTGAAAACAATTGAAAAATATAAAAAGAGATTTGTTGTCATGAACTCTCCATTTTTTTTTTCTTTTGTAGAAAAACCACTTTTTCTGAAAACTACACGGTCAAAAAATATTTTTTCAAATAGAGAAAATTGTTTTCTAAATTTTTTCTTTTTAATTCTAGAAAACCAAACAACCCTTTAGATAGAAATTACTTATCTTTCGTTGTTTATTTCTATAACTGTAGAGTTGAAGTTTTTCTAATTACATTATTTTTTTGGCAAGAGGTGAATGGTGCTCAAAAAATTGACTTCAATTCATTGTGGATTAAGGTTAATTACGATATTTCGACAAGTTAGAGTTACGACGGAAATCGAAATTGCAGTTACAATGAACCAAACAACGAAAATATTTATTTATAGTTAAAATCACTTCACTTTTTTTCACTTTTGGTGAAATGAACAAACCCATAATGTATTACCACTTACATAAATAAAAATAATTATTTTCATCACACTTTTCTAGTCGTGCATAATATATTCTTTCTATAATTCTAAACAGAGTTAGCTCAAACTGCGTATTAGTCTTTAGTTGATGATTAATTAATAATTAATAATTAAAACTAACTACCACTACCATCGAATTTATAATTTTATCACAAAACTAATCATAAATATATAAGTTATCTAACAATTTAATATTTACCAACTCCCCCAAAAAAATTAAATTAAAAACCAAATAAACAAAGCGAATCAACATCTACATAATTCGACTTTGAAAAAAGCCTTTAAACCAGAACCGTTCATCCCTAGTCCGAGGACCCGGGAAACCCAATCAACGGTTCGAATACTAAAAAAATAAAATAAAAAATCCTTCAAATCCGATCAAACCGGGTGCGGTTTGTTTTCCGAATCGGCTCCGACCCGGAACCCACCATATAAAAGCCAAAACCCTAGCCGCCTCTTCACCCTCCTGAGCACTTTCGCCCTCAGGAGCCCTGTCCTCTGTCGCTCGCTCCTTCGCCGCCGCTCTCGAATTAGGGCGCGGAGATCCCCTTTCCTCACGCGAAACCCTAGAAAAGAGAGGAGCATGGGAGCGGAGTTGATGAGCAACGACATGGCGGAGGACGGATACATCAGCGATTCCGAGGCCTTCGATTCGGTCGTTCAAGTGCTCGATGCGGTTCGGATGGTAAGGAACTCGTACACGATCGACTTGTTTGGATTTTTTTCACTGGGTTGTATTAGGGCATGTTTGGATTGATCGTAGTTGATGTTAATTGCGGTAAAGTTTGGTTCTTTTGTCGAGATGACGTGATACGTAAGTAAATTATAATCATAGTTGTTGAAGTAATAACATTTTGTTATGCTTTTTGAGTATCTCTTAATGCTTTATCCACCGATTTATAGTTTTGATGGTGTAGTATTTCACTTTGATGTTGGATGCAGTTAAAAGAATAATTTTTGGACGGTATAGATACTCTGTTTCCCGTTTCTTATGTTTTATTCTGATTGAAATCCAGCTCATGAATCCTCCGTCCACAAGTAACATAATCAGACGATATGGATAGCTATGATTTTGTTTTTTTATTAATTAGAAATAAGAGGAGCAATTTCATCTACTTTTGTGGTTTTTTTTTGCGTTTATAGTAATCAAGTTTTGCTGGTAACTATAACTAATTATACTTGGTATTTTGTTTTCGCTTCAAGGCTCCAAGTTTGGTGGTTCAGAGTGACAGAGATCAGTATGACGCCTTGCTAAGTATTGTTGACCCAGGAAAGAAGATGGATTCCGACAAGGAGGCTTTGCTTGTGGTGAGTTTTGGAATCCTAATACCTCCTGTCAAAACTAGTCCAAAATAATCTTTTCAGAATCTGATATTATTTTTGTCTGAATTTCCAGACAGCTCTAAAGGCACTTACAGGGGCTGTATCAAAAATCGACATCATCTTCCACGGATCACTTTTGAGCAATGTATGTCCTGTCTGTGAATCAATATATATTTTTTTCTTCCCTTTGTATTGGCTAGATTCTTAAAACTCCCTGTGATACGTTTTCTAGATATTTGCCATGCGCATTTGGAACTATGGGGTCGATGCAAGGAATGCTTTATTGGAATTAATCACTTCCTTGGTATGCACCTTACTGATATAGCAATTTACTGTTGTCAGGCTGAATTAAGTCTTTCACCGTCTGACGATCTTTCTCATAATAAAAACAGGCTGCTGTACCTGACAAATTTTTGGATGGTTGTTTGCACATGCTAGTTAGCAACTTCCTCCCACCTGAAAGGTTACTGGAATTTGAAAGCCATCCACGCTTCGTAGTAAAAAAGAAAGAAATTCATAAACAATTGCACATGGCTTTGCATTATATAACTGATTTGGTTCCTCTTGCTCCAATGAAGTTGAAGGAAGTAATTGATAGGAGTATGCCGAGGTGTAATGATGCTAAAGCTGTAAGTCATGTACTACAGAATTCTCATATTTCTTTCTTGTAAGTTTGTTAGTTTAAGATTATAGTTAGCTATGCTGTTAACTATATGACTCTTTCATAAGTCGACGAGTTCCTTTCTTTTTCTGTTTTTTTCCCCTACCATTGGTACATCATTTATGTCATTAAAAAGTGGCATAAATTTGGTAGTGTATTATTAATCATTGAAATTGACATTGAAGCCTTCCGTCTTTGTCGTTTTAGTAATTATACTAACTCATTATTTATCTATATCATTCCTGCAGAAAATTGTAGTATTTGTAGAGTGCATGTTAGGTGTACAAACTGACGACATTGGGGAGTTTCTGGGAAACCTATTGATGGCGAAGGTGGTGGATCTACTGACAGACCTAGATGTAAGTTGCCACGTTACTGCTCTCATGGAATATTATTTTGCAGCGTGCTTACGATCTAACAAATTCTTCTCCAAGTGTTGCAGGTAAATATAACGTGGGAAGACATTCTACAGGAAGAACAGAACAAAGGCATATTTGACATGGAGCTGGAAGATTTAGAGGAAGATGTAGATAAAGATGGAAAAGATGGAAGAAAGGTCAGCTTTGGATATGCAGAATTTGGCTTCTATACTATTCTCGTATTTATTATATTCTAGCTAATTATGTGAACTTTGAGTATACAGTAGAAGCTGCCTAGTTCCTTTAATCAGCTGTCTTTAGAGTATGTGCTGAGGTGCTTTAGCTCTTTTTGCAGCCTCTCGAAGATAATAACAGAGCTTTTAAGGGTAATGCTTTTGCTGAAAAGCTGGATGGCCTGATGGTGGTTGTGTGTGAGCATCTCAAATCACGTGCAGATGATGGCCGTTTGTTTCAGGTCAGCTTCTACTGCAATATTTCAGGTTGATCATAGGGCTCCTGTCCTATATTATGTCAAGTTGTATTTCTTGTGCTAGGGGAAAAAAGCATCCCTAGTATTCGACTTTTAGGTTTCTTTTTATCGAATCATTTTACTTTTGATTGCGCTAAAAACTCATGAGTTTAATTTGCTGGAAGTGTCTCATATTTGCTATCATATACTTCATTTGTAATACCTTACTACATGTTTTAAGTTGTTTCAACATGTCTTTTCAAGGCTTTTAGAGAACATAGAACGACCAATGCTTTGTAGCATGTTCTGAACATCTTCTGAAGAAGCTAACAATGGTGACTTTTGGTTTTCTTTAGTTGTTGTTGTTGTTGTCGTCAAATTGTGAGTTTTGTCTCATATTAGATAAGACCATATCTTTTTCTGTGCCATTTCATCTTCCAAATTTTGGTCCAACTTATCATGGATTCTGTCCCACTCAAAACTTAAGCCTATAGTTTATTTCATTCATAATTATTGGATTAGGATAGGTTTTCTGCTTGGCATATTATTGACCAACTGTAATTGATCCTGCTTGATTGGTGAAAGCAATTTACTGCACTTTTTGCTTGGTGTATCTTTTGATCTTATTTTAAAGTTTGTTGCAGGAATTTGGCATGCTTATGGACATCTTTAAGAGATCCGTACTAAAGCTTCACAAATCCAAGTTTGCTCAGGTTAAGACAGTGCAATTCATTTTCTGTTTACAGATCATAATGTGAATTATTGCATAACAAGTTTTAGTTTCCCTCTGCGAGTAGTAAATCTGTCGCAGAAATTTTAATGCTTTTTTTCTTCTTCTGACGCTTCGAGTGGCTTGCTACTCATGCAGTTTATCATGTTCTATGCTTGTTCATTGGATCCTGATGACTGTGGTGTGAAGTTTGCTGACATTCTTACTGATGTTTTTGTTGATAAATGTGAGGATCCAACTTCAAGGTATGCAAAAGCACACTTGTTATTATGTAATCTTTCTCGTTTAGTCCGATTCATGATGTATTTTTTTCTCTTATTTCTATTTTCTTACTTAGCTTTAAGGAAAGAATGTTTTTCTGATGTTATTTGGGACTAATTGCAGAATGAGCGCTGTGTCATATCTTGCAAGTTATCTAGCCCGGGCAAAATTTATTTCCCCTCCCGTCGTCATGAGAATACTCAAAAGGTGAGGTGAATTTTCCTTAACGCCTGCCTATGCACTTTATGTTTTCTATCACTTATTTAAAATCCTCATGCAGATTAGTGGACTGGTGTTTTGACTACTGCCGGTTTCAAAACGTCCAGGAGAAAATAATTAACCCCAAATTTCATCAAGTCTTCTACGCTGGTTGTCAGGTAAATATCTTATGACTAAAGATGTTGCATTTGAGAAATGGAGCACTATTACCATGATAGAAATTCAAGAAGTGACAGAGATCATGAGTTTCTATTTAACTTTCTCAGCATGTTGGGAGGTTATGATCTTTGAGATCATTCAATCATTCGCATGCAGCTCGAGTAACACTCTCTAATGTTGTGCGCTTGTGCTGCCTGGTTTTTTTGGATATATTAGTTTAATATGATTTTAGAAGGCCTAGTCCATCTATTTACCCTCACTTTCTGACTTTATTTAAATCTAGGTTGAAGCCTTGAATAGTGGATGCTTTCTTGATAATAGCAGTTCGTAAAATGGCATACTGTTAATTGCACTATGTTGGTGATGACAGTAGTTATGTGACCAATCTAGCACTTGAAGATAATGAGTTACCCTCACAGTAATCTTTATTATCTGGGGTCTTGTTTAAGCACAGACTACATGCTTTTATATTTTGGATCTGTGTATACAACCATCTTATTATTTTTGACATGCCTTCCACCTGTTAGTTCTCAAAATATTTTAGTTTTTGGTGGAATCTCAGTGCTATTTTAATATATGTGCACTAATGATAATGCATTTTCTCATTCTTTCCCCCCTTTCCTCTACCGTAGGCAATGATGTACATCCTCTGTTTCCGCATGAGATCAATAATGGACTATCCCGACCTCAGATCTCTACTCTTCCACATGCCTCTGGGATTTGTCTTGTCTCACGCCTTGGATCCTCTCAAGGTGCTTTTTTTTGGGGCAAATTTCAACTTCCTGTTCAAAATATGCATTTCTATGATTGTAAAAACTGCTTAAATGGCATCATTCGCTTTGATGTGATAAGAATTGTGGTTCCTAGCGATGTTGATTTTCATCTGATTTCTTTTTCTTTTTTTCTTTGGAGTTACAGGTCTGTTTACCTTCTATAGTCCAAGAGTTCCTTCGACAGGCGAAGGCTGCTCGATTATTCAATGCCTCAGTGCCCTCGATTTATGAAAACTCACTTGAGTCTGAATTGTCAAAGGCATTTGGAGGAACAGAGAGATTGGATATGTTCTTCCCCTTTGATCCATATCTATTAAAAGATTCTGACAGGTTGGTATACCTGAAACCTCAGAAGCACCCATTTAACTTTAAGCACACGGTTGTTCGCTAAAATCATTGCAAAATTTAATTTAGGTCACTGAACTTCAATTTGCTGTGTTGAGTGTACTAAATTTAAATCTCTTTCAATTGGGTCTTTTCTCTCCTCTCTTTCTGTTGTAAGTGAACTAGAAACCACACTGTAACACTGCTAATACCTGGGTTTTCAGCTTCCTTAGAACGAACCAAAACATTTCCATGTTTTCCAACATTGGACCATAATACCTGCATTATAAATTACTCATAACTCGGACACTATGTTGGCCTTATGAATGTTGTCCTGTGACTTGATTTTAGCAATGGAATTCCCATTTTTGTAGGTTCGTGCGGCCGAATTTTGAGTTCTGGTCCATGGTCAAGACGACATACAGCAACTGCAACAGTGAAGAAGATGACGAGGAATTCGACGACCTCGACGCCCCCGACTTTGCCGAAAACATCGGGAGCTATGAGGATAACAATATTGGATTCGAAAGCGAAGATGAAGATGATTTAGGATACTCGATGAACAAGATGTCGATAACTCCGAAGCCCGCCTTCCAGTTCCCAATGGCCACCGATTTCCAAATTCCCTCTCGAATGCCTGCCAGGATTAGACCCTCCGTTAGTCCGACATGGTAACTACCCGCCTACATTCTCATCTAATTTTTTATCCGTGAGACATTGGAGAGCCTTCAAATGCGGAGGATTTGGGGCAAATTTGGACAAACATTGTTGGAGATGGCGGCGGCAGTTGAACAATGGTGCAGTTGTGCCTATAAATCTCTGCGTACTTATTTGCTTGAGTGTAAAGTAGAAAATGGCGGTGTGACGGTCGGAACATCTTGGGGGCGGAGTGTACACGAGCAAATTACGACATCTTTTGTTTTTCTTGTAGAATACAAACATTTGGTGTGAAATTTTTGGTGTATACGAGGATTCTGTTGTTTCTTGTAGTAGGGGTTATTTGCGACTTTGAGCGCGCGTTATAAACAAAGTATGCAATCCAATGTATAATGCTCTTCCTTTTTATTTCTGTTTTGTTAGAATATTTTGTTAGTCAAAATGTGACTGCGGTTGAAAGCCTGAAGCTAAAACGAGAACAAATAAAGCCTTAGATCTATCTATGAGTTTAAGCCTTACCGTGATATTTGCATCGTAATCTGATGTATTTTAAGTTGAGCAGCTTCTAATCGAACACATGAACGCAGCTAAAATTGTCTCATGTGCTTGCCACTACATGTATATCTAGGTTGGAAACTTGGAATTAAACTTATAAATCTTAGGGTTTTTTTTGTATTTAGTCCCTCTAAAAAAATCTTTTATAAATGATCCTAATAAATTTATATTTGTTAATATAGTCCTCTTTTTGTCACGCGAGCGCGATTTAAGTTGAACACGATGAATAAATTGCTGTTGTTAAATACGATGAATAAATTACCATGCTCATATCCATACTTTACTTTCTCATTTTTTACTTCCGGACGAAAAAAGCAAAAAGGGTGATTAAATCACCGTATTTAAATATGATGATTGAATCACCGTGTTCAACTTAAAAATGTCATGTAAGTGCTCACGTGACAAGAAACAAGCTATTTATACAAATACAAATTTATTAGGACTATTTATAAATTCTTTTTTTCAAGAGGGCTAAATATAAAAAAAAAAAATCCTAAGTTTTGCTATGGCTATAAAATTGCAAAGCAAATTGTTATCATCGCAAATGTGACCGTTAACTTTTACCAGTCGTCACCGTTGTCCCCGTAGTTATAATATTTAGAGAAGAACAAAAAATAAATATATATATATATATATATAAAGTCCGGCTACTATACTTTAATGAGTATAGAGCTTATTGTACTCATAAGTTTTTGGCTGTTAGATCTACCCTTTAATCATTTTCATCCGTTAGATTATACTATTCAACCAACCACCCACTCAATCCTAGGGGGCCCACTATCAACCTAACCGTAACCACATTCATCCTAACCCCACATTTTTTATTCTGAACGGTCGAAAACTTATGAGTACAAAGGGCTCTATACTCATATGAGTATAGTAGCCCAAGTATATATATATATATATAACTAGACTGGAATACTATTAATAGCATTAATGACTTTGTGTTATTAAATTTTATGTCCTTAGATTAAAAGATGTGCGGTTAGAATGATGTCGGTCTTCTAGGATTGAGTGGGTGGTTGGTTGAATAGTATAATCGAACAGATAAAAATGATAAAAAGGATAAATCTAACGGCAGAAAACTTAATAGCACCAAATGCTTCGTGCTATCGATA
>NW_017891516.1:13170-16896 GCF_001540865.1 Ananas comosus | reverse complement strand
GGGCGGGCTTCCGCTGGGTCCCGGGGCGTGACACCAGCCAATGGAACCGGTCTTTCCCTGCCAGGGATCGGTCCCCGAGAGCAAACCCGCGCTGACCATGTTCGGGAACCGGTCCCTCCCGCCAGGGACCGGTCCCCGAGAGCAAATCTGCCAAGTGCAGGTGTTTCACATCATTTGCTCTCGCGGACTTTATTCCAATACAACTTTGGCCATTTTGATGCCTTCGGCTTTCCGAAGCATACCAAGTCGACAATCAGTCGATTCTAACTGACGTTCAACTCTCGTATTTCGAGAATTCACTTCCTTACACTCTCACAGGACAGCCCCATTCTCATTTTGCATACCTATGGGGACTGGTCTCTCCCGCCAGGGACCGGTCCCTGAGAGCAAGTTTTGTGTGCAGAGCTTTCTGCCACATTTTCCAAGCTACGGGGACCGGTCTCTCCCGCCAGGGACCGATCCCTGAGAGCAAAAATCCTGCACTTTGCAGAATCTTCACAACTCGCTCTCGGAGGCCATCTCCAATGCACTTTTGGCCTTCATGATGCCTTCGGCTTTTTCGAAGCACTCCAAGTTGACAATCAGTCGATTCTAACCAAAGTCCAACTCTCGTATTTCGAGAATTCACTTCCTTAATTACACCCTTAATGTTCCACATACTATCCTTATCAACTTGGCTTCAGTTTCAATAGTCGCCACTTGGCTACCTTATTCTCGTCATCCGATCATAGTTCGGTCTTACCTACGCCGTTTCCCTATAGGTCGTGCCCTCACACCCATCATCCATCTTTACTGGGGCAACGCGTCTATATCCATTAAGACAAGAATTAACAATCTCCACGGTTCCCAATCCTGACACCAAGTCAAGACACGCATTGGCTACTCAAGACCACACATCTCGGCCACAACAAGAGGCCTCGCCTTTAGCTTCCAACATCGGAGGGCTATCTAGACCTCCCAACATTCGTCCCACCAAGTAACTTACCATAGTCACTCGAGGGATAACACGCGTACCTAGGCGACCTATCGATCGAATATGATTCGTCGCACAGAATAGCCGACCCAATCAAGCGAAAGTCATAAAGGCACACCCCTACTCTACTTTTGACACCATGTTGTCTATAGCCAACATGATCATCTAAATAGAGTAGTTGCAACACCTTTAATCCGCCTCCAAAATACTACTGGAGATATATTTTGACCTAATCATTTTACTTTCGCCACAATTTCCATCCACTCACGAGCCTAGGTCCTTATAGTTTTCCAAGCCTAAGTTTTCCTAGGACCTTCTAGACCGTTTCTACGCTCTTATACCACTCTAATTTGTCACGCCACGAGCACCGCCTATTTGGTTGGTCCGGGCACGCGCACAGATCGCTGAACAGACAGAGCCTCCCCTATCCGTCTAAGGCTCAGCAAAACAAGTACATTGAATTTCACATGGGAAAAACAATACAATACAATTTTGCACGAGGGCATATCACAAGAGCGAGAATGTAAACCTAACTATTACAACATTGGAACATTCACATTTTACATACAATTCCACTTTACATTAATACATGAATGATTCCTCCAAATATAATCCGCTAATTCAACCCATTGCGGTCCCAAAAGGGTCAGTGCTGCAACATTTTGCTGCCGGTCACTTAACATTATGCTGAGTGATATCCCGCTTAAGCTCGAGCCATGGGCCCCTAGGAGATCTCAGCTGGACGTCCGTACGTTCGAATGTAGTGAGAGAGGGAGAGAACGTTAGAGAGGTGGTTTCTCTTTTTAACCTCCTCTTTAATCTCTAATTTGAACCTTTATCGAACCTCTCCTTCGAACCCAGAGAGATTACCACCTAATTCGAACCACTCGTACCACCGGATTCCATTCTAAAGTAGTAAACTCAATCTTCAACCTAACTTAGGAAATGTTAATTACATAAACTCTAGGGATCTACTAAGATTTGATCTAATACCTAAAACCACAAGAACTCCTAAGTACTTTGGATCCCAATCTTTATCCCGAGAACAGAGATTCTCCAAAACTTAGTTTAACTAAAACATTTTGGAATTAACTTCCTATTAAATGCACAACCTGTTGAAGCTAAACCTAATGCTTCTCCAATACCGTAGGCTAACTCTCTAAACACCTTAACGCAAGTAATCCGAACCCAGCTCCGCTTAGCCGCAGTCTTTAGTTTAACGAACCTTTAAGATCGCTAACCATTACTTTGCTCCACCCACCACGAGAGGTTTTACCAACCTAAAGAGGGATATATACAGATTAAAAGAAAACAACTCGTATATATCTTCATAATAAACACGTATCATCCCAAGTTCATAAAGAACAATATCTTTGAACGTACGAAGGATACTATAACACTACGATTGAACCTTGAATTCTACGTACTTTAATCACTGTGTACTTGGGATCACTGTACAACTTGATCATCTCTTGCTTGATCACCTAATCTGTACCTTTTATAATACCTGTAACTTTATTTATTATATAACCAACAGTAACACTATAACTTACACTTGGAACACTACCTTGTACCTAACCCGTATTACACAACACGTACTATCCCTATACCGTACTTAACCCTTTCGGAGTTCATACTTATTCTTTAACCCAGTAACGTAGCACCGTACTACAACTCATGGTATAGTAATACTTCGTAACGTATCAACGTACATAGGTGTAACATACCACAAACATATAGGATAACTACGTACGTTTTACTCAACTCATTTGAAAGCTCATATACACCTTTTCTAACCCAGCAAGGTATATATCGCACTGTAGAACACGATACTACAATAACACGTACGCTCCCTAACTTTATCTAGGAGACCTGATACGATCCCTAACCATCTAGAGGCTCACAACAATGGAGATTAACCATCCCATAGGAGTTCAAATCTCCTAACCTAGTACGAGTGTAATGCAGACAGGTGAACCGCCACCAGCGAGGTGGGTTCGTCACTAGAGGTTTCAAAAAGTTTCCACCCAATTGCATCGATGGGTCATCTGCCAGAGGTTACCCAGCGTCGCCACGAGGAGTAAACACCCTAACCCAACGCTCAGCCCCGAGTTGGAAGCTCAATTGGCCATACTAACCCAGTTTCTCTTTTCTCTGTCCAACTAACTAGTATAACATAGGATACGATCAAACGTAACAACGTAGAATACATCTCTCACTCGTATCACTCTAGTGTCCCACTCACTACCCAGCTAGTACTATAGAGGCACTCATCGGATATCATCCACTGCCTCACCATCGATCAGAGGTGCTCCGACTCACCCCACTTAACCCGACCAAAACACTCTTCGGGGGTTAACACAGTTCTTACTTAACCCAGTTCTCACACACTCCCTGTGATAACTTGTATAACCTGGTACTGTAAGTAAGAAATAACATTCCTTATCATTATTTGTAACAACGTACAACATACGAATCATCACCATCTGATATACAAGTCAATGAATATATAACGTAACGATAGAGGAAAGCATAATGATACGGAATAACCTGGATCACCTTTTTAGCCGTTCCAACCGTCGGCTTAGCTGACCCTTGAAGAAAATCAAGAGTGGGAGACAACGTCTCGGTGGTAAGCGCCCCTCCGTGGCTTAGCTCCGCACCCGCAACGCGGGATCTATCGTCGCAGTGGGTCAAATCCAGCGGGATACATATTCGTTCTTACATTTACATTAAAATCTTTACCCTTACAT
>NW_017891516.1:0-5580 GCF_001540865.1 Ananas comosus | reverse complement strand
AAGCAATAAATTCGACACCACGCATAAGTTCATAACAAAAATACAACTTAAAATTTCTCAACATTAGCATGTATTTTTGGAACATTCACTTTATGGCCCCCATTATCTAAATATCAAAAGTCATATGCAATTTTTTTTTCACTGTTTGAAAGTCACACATAAAATAGACAAGTAATATTAAATTGTTTGATAGAAAGCCGTGGATCCTTATCTTATATATATTTATTTTTATGATAATGATCTGTTCAATTATATACTTTTATATATATATATATATATATATATATATATATAGCATGACTGCTGTGCTCTCAAGAGAACGGAGGCCTCCGTGCTCCTGAGCCGTTTTCGATGATGGAGTTTCAGAATTGATGATCGGCTCCGTTAAACTTGACATAGCATATTTGAAGTTTCTAGATAATAATTTTTGCAATTTTTCGATATCATTTACCTAGCAATCGAAAGGATTCAAAATCAATAATTTTTAACGGCTGAAAATAAAAATCCTATAAAAAGTGGTGATATAGCACTAAAATTTTCGATCAGAAATATTGATCTTGTTGTAGATAGTATAAAGAATTTTGTATCAAAATTTCATCTGATTTGAATACTTTTACACCGTTAAACTTTAAAATGGCAGATATCAACCATTAAAAATTATTGATTTTGAATCATTTCTATCACTAGGTAAATGATATCAAAAAAATCGCAAAAATAATTTTCTAAAAACTTCAAATACGCTAGATCAAGTCTAACGGAGTCAAAAAATCGCAAAAATTATTTTCTAAAAACTTCAAATACGCTAGATCAAGTCTAACGGAGCCGATCGTCGATTCGAAAATTCAATCATTGAAAACGGCTCAGGAGCACGGAGGCCTCCGTGCTCCTGAGAGCACAGCAATCTTGCTCTCTCTCTCTCTCTCTCTATATATATATATATATATATATATATATATATATATGGATGGAGATGCGTACGACTGCAAAAGGTGATATATCAAAAATGCTGAGACGATAGGGTAGATGAATGACTTGTAATCTGCGTCTTTACTTCTCACTCGTTGAATAATTAAGTTGCCAAATTGAGAAATAAGGGCATATTTTGATGATGGTAAGAAAGAAATTTTGATATTTATTCCTCGAAAGATATTAATATTTATGATTTAGTAGGGGATATGATTTTGTTTAATCTGAAAATTATTTGAAGCCAAACATAGTATTCAATTATAAACATATCAAAAACACTTTTTGTTGGAAAAAATATTTCTATATGTTTAGTAAATTTTTTTTAAAATAATTTTAAATAAAACTAATTTAACTAATTTGAGAATGAAGGGGTATATAAAGAGCAACAGCAAACTTTTGGTTTCTAATGTAAGACTAAACCTCACGTGTGTAAATTTAAGAACGGACTCCCAGGCAAGGCCCATAAAATATTGGACTGCCCAGAAAGCCCGTGGGCTAAATTGAAGTTTTAAAGCATCACTGTTTTAAAATTAATGCTAACACTTTCAATCCACCAAATATATAAATTTCGAAGATAAATTAAGAATACGTATCGAATAAGACATTCATATAGCCGAACAGAATCTACATATACTTTTTAAATTAAAGTTAATAAATAAATTAAAATTTAATATAATGGTTGAAACAAATTAAAGTCCGAGTTCTTGAAGTCCATTAATCCAATATAATGGTGTAGTCAGCAGGAAAATTGTAGCATCGAACCTACTCTTTTGTGCTGACTGCAGGACCGCAGGTGTGGCGTGGTGTGGTGTGGTGTGGTGTATAGTCAGCAGGAAATTAAATGAAAATTAATTAAACTGCGTGGGCGACTAGATATAGCAGCCGAAGAACCAGCGCAGTCTGCTCGGCAGGCAGTCTCCACTTTCAATGCTTGTGAGTGACCGGCAGGGGAGAACGAAAATTCCCGTTCAAAGTGGCTGCAGCGTGCATGACTTTGTCATTTGACTAATCAGTACAGGTCATTCTCCTGCGAAGGAAAACGCCTTCCTTTTACCCCCAGAAGCTTTATGCACCCGCGAAAAATGTGGTAATTAAGCTTCCGGAGGCATGCAGAGCTGACTTCCGTGTGATTTTTTGTTTCCTTTTTCAAGTTACAGGTGCTGCGGTTAGCTCATTTTTTCTGGATCCATCCAGAAGAAGAAGAATTAAAAAAAAAAGAAAAAAAGAAAATCCCTCCACTTTCAACTTTGAAAGTAGATTCCTATATTTTAACAAATAATTTAATAGACACTTACTTCTTATTAAGTGAAAGTCACTAATTAATTAAGCATTCGTTCTCCACAAATAACTTACAATAGTATAATGAAAAATCAAAACACATTAAAACCTCCAATTTCTATTCTGTCACATTAAAAAAAAAAAAAAAAATCAAAAATGAATTATTCTTATAAATCTTCGATACTTATGTGTTATTCTTATCTATGAAAAGAGGAAGATTAGACTGATTTGCGCTTTGAATATAAGATCATTTCTAAGACATGACATTAATATGACTATTTAATTATTAACTTGGCATGATGGAAAAGAACAATTGAATTATGTTATAAACTTTAGAAAATAAAATTGTCAAAATTAAAAATTTATGAGGTTATTTGACAATGATCTAAAGTTTAGGCGATGTTTATGCATTTATCTCAAAAATATATATATGACCCCCTAGCCTATAGGGGAAATTATTGCCCGCACCAATGTAGGACACCTAGATTTTATTAGAAGCACTGCTACAGATTTGTATTTATTTATTTATTTATTTTCGGTATCCAAAGGCTGAAATTTTTACAGCTGTCTTTTCGCTCCCTATTTCTTAATATTAAAACATAAAAAAAATGTTAAGTCCACAATTAAAAGGGCTTGTAAGTTACTAATGTCTACAACTCCTCATCCAGGAGAGCTGAGGGTTTACTAACCTTTCAAAGAATTAAGATTGAGAAGATAATAAAAAAAAACTAGTCCCTGAATTAGGATAGTTATAAAATTACAACTCACACTTGGCTGTAAATCTAGTACTCCTCAATCTAAACACAAATATTTAAACCCTATAGGCAAAAGTTTTAAACACCAGAATGGAGAGCTGTAAGATTATAACCCTTCAATTCGTCAGTTGTAGGCTTATTATTTCTCTTTTATTTATAATTAATTTATATTAAAACTCAAAACCTAACTCAATAAATAGCTTCTGCACAGTCTAATCAATGTATGTATAAAAAAATAAAAAGATTTTAAAATCTATTACTACGGCATCCAATCCTACATATTTTTCATTGAAAAATTAAGTTTTTTTAAAAAAGGGTAACATTGCAAAACAAGACCTTAACTTCTGACTTTTTTTTTTTTTTATATATACGAGATTTTTTCAGTTAGTTAAATTAATATTTTTCTGAAAAATATAGCTCTATTAGCTGCTAGTTGTTAATTATTTTAATTCTATTTACTAATTAAAATTGATAAAAATTAATAAATTATTTAAATTCAAAAAAATAATTAAGTAGATAAAATCACTCGATTAAAAGAAAAATCAAATTTTAAGAAGAAAATAATCCAACAAAAAGTAATGTCGAGTCAACGATTCAAAACCGTCTACAGCATGAGGGGCACTTCCTACATTTTCACCATCATTTTTTGAATTTAAACTATTTAGACTTAGTTTGGTATTGAGATCTATCTGACGTTGTTAGATAAAATAGAGTTAGGAAAAAAATATATAGGGTTATGCTCCTACATTCTTCGATGGGACCGCAAAAAATATATTATAACTAATTCATCACAATATGCGGAACGTAATATTATGTACAAAAAAAAAAAATGATATTTTTTTATTATACTTTTTCACTGCACGTAATGCAATTTTCCCGCAATCTCAAATGAAGCCTTACTAACAAGTTCAAGCATTGAGGATTTATCCTCAATTTTTTAATTTAGAAAAGAACACCTCAACTTTTTAGGCATTTTGATTGGCGGAAACAGGTTATTCTTACTTTAACCGCCGCAATGCATTGGCTCGCTCCCGAAATTATTTAAGTAACAAGAATAGAATATAAACAATAAAATTACATTACTAAGAATTTTATAAATGTGACACCCCAATAGTCCCACATCGAATGGGAATGGGATTGTCATTGGGTTTATAAGAGACTTAGACACTAGTAATAATAACTGGGCTTAAGCATTTTGGGCCGGTTGTTGGGCCCAACGAGTTATTGTTGCTAGTGGGCTGGGTCGTTACATTTGGTATCAGAGCCGGTTCACCAGCTGGACATGTGTGGCGAGTTTCGGCTAAGCCAGGGTCTGGATGACGGGCTAGCGAGACGAGTCTCACATCGCCTGGTGATCTTGGGCTGTGTGTGTGATTGGACTGACGAGGACGTAGGGCCTTAACGGGGGAGTCTGTGACACCCAATAGTCCACATCGGATGGAATGGGGTTGTCATTGGGTTTATAAGAGACTTAGACACTAGTAATAATAACTGGGCTTAAGCATTTTGGGCCGGTTGTTGGGCCCAACGAGTTATTGTGCTAGTGGGCTGGTGCGTTTTTCGGCGAAATTCGCCGAAAGAACGCGTTTCGATTCGAATTTCTTCCGACGTCGTTGATTGCTCTGTTGAGCGGTCGCTAAGCCTTGTTGGCTGGTTACCATCATCACTTTGTGGGTTCGGTGATGACGGGTGAGCGACGGTGGGTTCCGGTGTCGAATTTGACACTTCCGGGAACCCGTATTCGTACAATTATCCGGCAATAATTGTGTCGCGTGTTTATCTTATGTTTGCTGCCAAAACATCCAAATTGGAGTGTTTTATGGCAGCAGGTGACTTGTAGCATGGGTCGTGCGTTTCGGGACATTTCTGTGGTCCGACGGAGTCCCGGTGCGATTTTCGGGACTTCCGGTGAGTTACGGTAGTCGGTTTTGGGAAACTGATCTCCGTGAGTTTGTTAGAGGGATTATGATGTAGTGCTTCTTAGTTGTGGGTTAGACACTAACCCAGTGGATCCTCCTTAGGTCCTGTTGACGTTCTTTTCGCAGTCAGGTGACAGGCGCGACATTGTACAGGTGGGTACTTCGATCCGACGTCGGTACAGTGGTGCACGTTCGGTGATGGTTTCTTACCCTTGCTCCTTTGTTATTATCCATGCATACGTTATGTCACGCCCCGGGACCGCTGCCAATTTGGCCCGACCCGAGCACGTCAAACAGACGCCGAACGGACAGAGTTTCCCCTATCCGCCCAAGGCTCATCACATGCACATTTTCATCAATAGAGAAAAGCACTAGCGGAAACATACACAACGGCTTACACGAGGGTAAGCAGTAGCCATAAGTGAAAGAAAAAGGAAACTAAACATTCTACACACGTAATATGATTCATTTTAGATCATATACATTGCGTCCATCTCTTACCTTTAAGATTCTTTGCTGTTCTTACATAATCTCATCATTTCTTTCTTACAACACATTTACCTCAAAATAAGCTTTACATTCTTCTCTTTCTTTGTTAAACCATCAAATACAAAAGATGATCATAAGGTATTTTACTACAAAATGAAACCCAACATCGGTGG
>NW_017891515.1:0-16917 GCF_001540865.1 Ananas comosus | reverse complement strand
TCCTCAGGCTGCTCATGCTCCACTTAGCCCCAAAAGAAAAGGGTAATGTACTATAAAGCACATAAAGAGAGTAAAGGCAACAAACATACAAGCCATATTGAAGAGCTAAAACTGCTGTATTCTCAATAAAACATGATGTTTGGTGACCGTACATCTACCTATCACAATGATAAAATGTCCAATGCAATAAAGAAGTAAGCTTCTAACCAAGCAACCGAGTATACTACGGATGCAAAATGAATCGGCATGTGTGCTATTGTAGCAATACTATATCAGAGTCCAATGTCCCGAAGTAATCCAATACGTAAACCCTATCTGAGAGTGATGGTATTCATTTCTCCAAGACAACTGGGACTGTGTTGATTTCGTTCGCATAATAAGAACCCCACCCAATGCGTAGGTCCAGGCTTGTGGCGCTAAGTGGCCTGTGGTAGGCCCGACATCCTACTCTTGGTAATTGTCTGTCCCACTCGACTCCCGTAGGCTTCTCGAATACCGCACGACGCAACATAGGTCGCTATAGGCCAGACTCCGGGAAGTGGCCGGGCTTGTTGTGGAGGGCGAGCCGCCTCACAAGCATGTGGCGAATGAGCACAACAATATTGGCAAACAAGCCAAAGTCACTGTCTCACAAGTATTCCAATCCTCATGTCTTAACATGGTATTTATGTCACCAGCATCCCGAACGATCCTAGTTCAAAGTCATAATTTAGAAGTCCCAACACATTACACTTGCTTAGTGCCTCTTTTATGACACTGAAGGCTCGCACAGACTGATCATGTTTCAATTAAGACATTAACATTTTTAACGGGCTCCGGCGCTATGCCCCGGGCCCACATGCCGTTTCATGACATTGGCCCAATCTCACATATCCTCTTAAATCTTCTAAGCCTCTCTAGCCTTCCAAAAATCCTAATGTCACAACTGCGTATATAGTTTTGAATGCATGAAGCAAGGTCATTTTCGATAAAGGGATTGTAATTTTCAAAGTCTCAACAGAATGCTTAGGCCACATATGCATGCTCTCTCACTAATATAGAGGTCCCAAATTTATCTACACATAACCTATGCAATGTTAAGCATTCTAAAATTCTATTAATTAAATACAATTTAACGATGGCAAATGCATAATTCTATTTTACGGAAACATAGTTTGCCGATATATGGAGCATTTTTCATACATAGGCTAGGTCAAAATCCCACCGGAACCGTCGGCGCTGCCCTTCGAATCACCGAACGTGAAGTTGTCCACGAGTCTCACAATACCCTAACAGTCAGGCGAAGAGATACGAGCGGCATTCGACACCATACCGAGAGAATCAACATTAACCTTAGGAGCAAAAATGCCAGATAATTTACCTTCAAGAGTAGAAATCTTCTCCAAGGCTCCAAAAGGACGAGCTAGAACCCTTCCAATCAAGCCCTAGGAAGTTCTAAAACCAATTCGATCTGCCCCAAAAGCCCATAGATCAAAAAGCCCCAAAAATAAGGAGCCCAAATCTCATTCTTGCGGTGTTTCATTTTCCAAAAATCACAAAAAACAAGAATCTTAGAAGGAGGGAAATATGATACTAACCTTTTGATAGCGTTCAATCCAAGCCCAAAATGGCCCTAGCGTTGAAGTTTGGTCCACCACCAAGAGCCCACAAGCAAGGCTTCCAAACCTTGCAAATGTGGGAAGGAGGGAAAGGGTTGAGACTCCAAGCCTCCCTCAAGCTAGCTCCTCTTCTTCTCCTTTCTCCTCCTTCTTTCTTCTCTTCTCTCTCTAGAAAATGAGTTAGGGAGAGGTGAGATGTAGAGAATGAGAGAGGGAAGGAGGGGGAAATTGGCTAATAATCCCATGCTATTGTAACAATAAATCCAGTGAGGCCCCTCAAAAATCTCTAAACCATGCATCAGCCCGAAACTGGCAGTTTTATCCCCAGAGGAACCGGTCTCTCCCCAGCAGGGACCGATCTCTCGCTGGCGAACCCGGAACGAATAACCACGTTCGGAACCCTCCGGTCTGGCGTCCTGCCGGACGGTCCTCCCACGGCGGAAGACGCGTGTCGGGAACCCGGTCTCGGCCTGCCCAGGGACCGGTTGCCTCAGGCTGCCGCAACACAGCTCCACTAGGGGACCAGTCTCTCCTTCCAGGGCTCTCCGAGAGTAAAACTCTCAGGATTTTGGGTTCCAGAATTTCAGTTTCGAACTTTTCGGGGTCGGGGAACATTTTACAACCCTCCACCAAGTGTGGAAAAGCTCAAAAATACATCCAAACACTCGAGACCTCGCAATTTGCAAGGTCCCAGGTGTGTTACAAGGAAAGGGAGAAGGAAGGAGAAGAAGAAGGCAGCATCACAAAAGGGAAGCTTTTTGGACTTCTCCCTCATCCTCTCTTACTCTTTTTAGCTAACCGTAGAGGTAAGCCTTCTAACCCTACTCTTTTGAAATTTAGGGTTTTGGTTTTAGCTCTTTGAAGTTGGCTGGGTCAAATGGATCCCTTAGCACTCATTTGAATGGAAGGATTAGAGCTAAGAATCGTAGAGTTTTTGGAGATGGGTTTACTTGATGCTAAACCCTTAGGGCGGACCAAAATAGGGTTTTTGGTAAAGTATGGGATTGATCTCATTTGAGGCCTTGTAAACCTAATTGGTAGGTGCCTAAACGCGGGGGGCGAAGTCGGAATTTCGATTCGTCGAGCGGGATCAAAAGCTATCGGGCAAAATAAGGCGATTGAGATCATTTGGGACCAAGAAGACCGAGGCTTCGTCGTTAAAGGACGGCCAAAGCGCACTTTTTAGAGCCCTCCTTATACGCAAAAGGTGGAGGGTTGTCGTTCCGGAACATCCGGGTTTCTTTTTATGTCTAAGTTACCTACGTGTGTTGATCATATTTCTATTAGGATTAAATAATGATATATTTCTTTCCCTTGCATGCTTCTTAGTAGTGTACTTATGGAGTTGGAGACACTTAGACTAGGGTAGCATGAGGATGATTGGGTCTTATGCATAGAATCCTATAGCGGCATAAAGAGCCGAACTTGGACATATGATAGCCAGTTAGAGTGGCATTGAAACGAGTTGCATGTCAACAAAATAGAAAACTACTACAACGATCGAACGAGGTGGCATCGAGTCTAGTGTAGTAAATTTGACATGAACCTAGGGATGAGTAGAAGTCCGCCAACATTGATTATATCATGATTTGTGCCCAGCAGAGGCACATTGACCCTAGTAGACAGGGTATCCTCTGTGAGGATTGGATCATACTTCAATAGTCTGTTTTTGCGTTGTCGGTGGTCGCTCCACCGAGGCAACAAGTCTCCGGATACTTCACTAGGGCAGACTGTAGTTGTCCGCAGACGCGTCTCGGTGTGGATGTAGTTTCTCCTTCACCTATGAGATTGAGAGTTGTCGAGCGGTTTAAACCTTCGGCGTTAACCAAGTTAATTGGCGTAAGAAACATGAAATGCATAGTAGACTTGCATTATTACCTGAGTAGACATAGTGTATGTTGTATTTACATTACTATGCCCCTTATTATACTCATTGACATGATACTAGCATGATAGTAGTTGTTGCATGCATTATTATCATTGGTGGCATGATAGAGTAGTTGCAGTTTATCTTTGTATATCTATCTATCTCTCTATCTGTGCCAGCTTTAGACCTAGTGGGAAAACCGGCGGCGGCGGCGGCCGAACCACTGCGGAACTATATCATATATAGTTCTCACCCCGTGAGGTTTTGGGGTACAGGTACACACAGAGGCGAGTCAAGCGAGGACCGCGGTAAGGGCATAGCGCCCTAAGTGAGTTTAGTTGGTAACTACTTTTCCTTTATGCATTAGAGTACCCTCGTGTACTAGATGATGTTTGGATAGATATGGGTGAGCTACTTGTATTTTGAGGAAAATATGTAATTACATTTTGGTAGATGAAAAATGTAATGCAAGCAAATGATGTAACTATTGAATGAATGTAATAGTTAGACTATCTCTCTTTATACACTAGTATATTACTTGTGGTTCTTGCTCTTAGATGTAATGCACTTGTGTGCGCTTTGTTCGATCATGTATGTTATCTTAGCATTCCTGGGCGCTTATTTGTACATGATCTGGTTGTTTAGCCTTGGGCGGACAGGGGAGATGCTGTCCGTTCGGCGTCTGTTCGACGCGCCCGAACCGGACCAATTTGGTAGCGGCATCGGGGCGTGATAACAACACTAGCCAAGTAGGCTACACAACCCCTGCAATCAATTGTGGTGTAATACTTAGTCAGCCAATCCATGCCCAAGACCACGTCGAACACCCCCAACTTGCGCAAGGCTAGCAAGTCCACGGGCATAATCCAATCCCCTATCCGCACAGGGCAGCTGGGGCAAAACTCTCGAATATCAAGGGTGTGGTCGGGTACTACAACCTGTCCTGGATGCAACAAAGAAACTAGCTGGATGCCATGCAACTCGGCGAATAGCCGATCTATGAATGAATGTGATGCACCGGTATCAAATAATGCACGAACTCTAATGCCATCAAGTAAAATGATACCTGCAACCACATCCCCGGCTGTCGCCGCCTCCTCGGTCTGAGCGGCATACATGCGACCACTCGGGGTCTGGCGTGATCCCTCGCTCTAGCGCGGGGCAGGTGGCCGCCCAGGCTAGTACTGTGCTGATGGAGTCCCCTGGCTAGCGGCTGGTAGAGCCGGTGCTGATGGAGTCGACGGTGCCGGTGAAAAACCTCTCGGGCACTCTGTCCGCACGTGGCCCTCCTGGCCACACTGGAAGCACCTGCCCGCCCGCTGTGGACACTGCGGTGGGTAATGGGGACCACCGCAGATCACACACGGGGAAGGCCGGCGCCGATCGAATCCTCCTCGATGTGCTGCTGAGCCGCGTCCATGGTGCTGGCTCCTCGGATGCTTCGGCGGCCTCCTAGAGTGCGTCTGGCTCGCACCCTCAGTCGCAGGCCTCTTGGCCTTACCCTTGTCCCTAGCCTCTCGCTGCTCCTGGACCTCTGCCGCGCCGCTCTCCACGATGAGCGCGCGATCCACCACCTCCCGGTAGGTTTGGAGGTTAGAGGATTGCACAAACCGGAAGATCGACGGTCGCAACCCTCGCTCGAAGATGCGGGCCTTGTCCTCGTCGTCCCGCACGACGAAGGGCACGCAATGCAGAAGCCGAGAAAACTCTCTCTCGTACTCGGCTACAGTCCTGTCACCCTGGCGCAAGCTGCGCAGATCCTGCTCCATCTTCCTCTTGACGCTGGTCGGGAAGTAGTGCGCCAGAAGAAGCTCCTTGAACCTCGTCCAAGTGATAGATGCCAAGTCAGTGCTGGGGTGCTCCTGAAAATCCAACCACCAGCGGTAGGCCTCGCCGTCCAAGTGGTGAGTGGCGAGCCAAACTCTGTCCCTCTCCTCCACGAAGGTGTCGCGGAAGAGCTTCTCCATATGCATCAACCACTTCTCCACGATCCAGTGGTCGACCTTCTCGCCATCGAAGACTCGGGGACTGCACCTCCTGAACTCATTGAGGCGCTCCATCAGTCTATCTCGCTCCGCCCCCTCAACCAAAGTAGGGAAAGCTGCTCCAACCGGGGGCCTCTGCACAGGTGGTGCCACCAAAACCTCCTCCTGGGGTACGGCCGCAGGCGCCGCACGCGAAGAACTGGGCGCGGGGGACGGCGCTCTCGGTGCAACGTCCACAACTGGTGCTGGCGGTGTAGGGCCCTGCGTCTCCCTAGAAGCTGCTGCCTGCTGCAGAAGTAGATCCTCCAGGCGCTTCATCCGCGCCTCCTGTCGGCGCGCCGCCTCGGTCTGCTGTCGGGCCGCCTTCGCCTGCTGAGTGACTAAATCGGTGAGGGCCGCAAGCTGGCCCCTCAACTCGCGGACCTCGCTGGATCCGGAGGTAGCCGAGGTCTCGACCTCCTCAAGGTTTGCCGCATTGTCCGCCCCGGCTGATTGGGAGCGAGTAATCGGCATCGTCACTGAAACAGCATAAAAGCGCAAGTTAGTAACTCACGCTATCGAATCACCACTCAAAGTAAAACCCAAATCATACGAAAGTAAGGAAGTGTTATCCACATCTAACTCCCGATGTTACATTGTCGGCCGCCAACGTAACCCTCCGCGAAGTTAGAGCCAAACACTCCAATCAACTCTAACTCTTTAGAGTTACCATAGTACCGAGTCATGATACTTTCGCTCACAAGTAGAATAGACCTCGTCTCTCATGAGCCTATTTCCTATAGTCCAACCGGCCTAAGGTTTGCTAGGTCCCCTAAGACTCAACCCTAGGCTCTGATACCAAAATTAATCTGTCACGCCCCGTGACCCAGCGGAAGCCCGGCCGGCGCGTGCCCAGACCCGCCATACGTCTAAAACATATAAGGCGTCTAAAAACAATAATAAATAAAGCGGTAATAAAAGACAACTAGGAGTATCAGAGCATGATAAAAGTCTAATTTCTACATCCAGGTAAGAAGTATAAAGCTGGAATTACACTAGGTAAAATATAAAGTAGTACAAAGAAAAATCCCCAAATACACGTGCTAAAAGTAAAGAGTACATGGGTGGTCTCTATACATGGATACAAAATCTCTCTCTCTCTCAACTACAAAAAGAATGAGAAAAACCACCTAGGTAAAAGCAAGCTCCGCAGCTAACTAGCTAGGCGATCCCCTTGCCGCGATCCCGTGCCTCCGCCGGTGCAGAAGGTTCTGAAACGAAAACCACAAAACAGGGGCGTGAGAACTATTAAAAATAGTTCCCATGTAAGGTACCGAACTTTTAAAAATATGAAGTTACAGTGTACATTTAAATGGTTCCGGTAAGGTTGCGGTGTAATGTAATATACCGAATTTAAATTATAAAAATAGAAATAAATAAAGTAGTATGAGATACTATTTTTATTGAATTTGGAGAAGTGAAATATAAGTTGAAAATGACCTGTGCTGAAATCGGAATTAAAACAGAAGATTTAGAATTTTCTGTTGGAAACGGGCAGATAAATTAGCAGGAAATGCACAGTCTCAGAAATTATGAAAATTGGCAGAGATGTCAGAAATATTTTTATGAGGCTAGATTTAAGGTTTCATATTTTTCTGACACCGTAGAGCGAGAAATAAATCTGATAGCTATCTGATAAGATTGCAGTTCGGTACAGTTTTCAGTGACAAACGAGGTCGAAACTGAAATATTAAAATTTCTTTGGACATACGAAGTGAAACCGAACTTGCCTGCCAAATTTGAGCTCAAACGGACATCCGGAAGAGCTCCAACAAAATTTATCAGATTTCAAGCTGCCCGGGAATAGTGTTTTGGGGGTGTTAATTATAAAGAGACAGCAGCTGCTTCTTTTCTCCTTCGGCCACACACCCACACGCACACGCCACACACCACGCGTGGAAAGAGGGAGAAAGAGAAGCCTCCATTTTCTCTCTCTAAATCTCTCCCAAAATGGATGGTTTTGGTGGAGAAGTAAGCTTGGAAGTTGATCTTCATCAACTTCATCTTCTTCCTCTCCATTGGAGCATGCTTTTGAAGGTAAGCTTTAAGAGCCTTTAATGGCATTTCTCTGATTGCTTGGGTTTTAACAGCTCTAGAACGAATTGTAGCTTTCTAGATGCTAGTAGATGATTTATGCTTAGATCCTAAGTTCTAATGGTGGATTTTTACCATTGCAACATAGAGCTCCAAAATGATGAGGGCTTTACTATGGTAGATCTCATAATTAGAAGAGTATGTCTAAAAATAGTGCTTGGGGGTCATAAAATTATGGGATTCATATCGTGGCATACCCACTTATTTTCATAGCATTGTCCACCTTCGAAGATAGCCTCGATAGAAATGCGCTTGAATTAATCATGTGCTAAATATTCTCAATAGAATTCTCTATCTGCATATGTTAGATAACAACTAATACATGGGCTTCCAAAATTGCAGCATCTAATCAGGAATATTCTCTAATTGAGATGATTTCAACTTTTTAAGAGTCTCTTAAATATCCCCTCTGTTTATTCTAGTGACGTTTACACGGGTACTTTAAAACTGGAGTTAATCGCAGATGCAGTTGGACCTAGCAGACTAAGCTTTCGGCTACCCTTCGTCAGCAGGAGGGATAAGAGTGAACAGATGATAGCATATCCTATCAATAGGTATAAAACGGCAATCTCCACCCATACGTCTTCACGGTCCTTCGTTTGTACCGTCCTGCGCCAGCCGGCCGACTTAGGAGAGAGAGAAGAGGTAGCTTATTTGAGAGAGAGGCGGACGACGTAAAATCCTGAAAGGACGGGGAGTGTGAGTTTTATGGGGTTTGCAGAATAAGACCAAGAGAAGATGAAGACGCGAGAGAAGAGACATATAATTTTTCAGATGCGCGGGATCTCGGAGGTCGTATTTGTAGCTGTGGTCGGCGCAGTATACACTCAGCTGGATTTGTTCGAGCGCCAAAACGCGCAAGAGGCAGTTAGACGCCGACGCTGCCTAAACTTTTATTTTAGTGCACTGCCGCGGCGCTCCTGCGACAAGTGACGACAAGCAAGTGCGGAACGCGCATGAGACCAAATGTTGTGGTGTATAAGTGGCACATCTCCGGGATCTCTCGAACTTTGGTGTTCCGGTAATCATCCATTCCAGGTATGTGGTTATCCGTATCATATCAATGTAGCATTTCTATAGGAACTTTTGGTCCAGTAATGTCAAGCTTTGCTTCATGTTTATAGCGTTCTCACTGTTTTCGCTTTCATACAATTTGTTCAGTTTCCTCTTGGGCACATCCGCATCTTTCAAATCGAATATACTGAGTAGGATCTTTCTCCAAAATGCATTAATTTCTCGCGAAGTGTATTTTTATCAATTGATTTTTACTGAATCCTATGCGTAAATGGACATTAATACAGGAGTATTTGAGAAGTTTGACATTGGTAAACCGTATGATTGCTAACTCAGGAGAGAAGAAACACCTTAAGGGCTGTTGGTGCTTCTTAGTTTAATTCGAGCATAGTTTAGATCGCACGCTCCTTGAGAACTACAATTGTGCATGGACACACATACGATTTTCTCGCAGACTCTCGTTTCAGCTGAGATCGTTATTGCGCAACGATCTCGAGTTTTGCTATGACATGAACTTTACGAAAAACGTCTAAGTAACATTGACTACGATGTTGACTTCTAATTGAAGAATATTTGAGCAATAATTTACGCGTACTAGTTGGCAATTTGCTTACACTTGTACATGATGGCACGGCCGGAACCCAGCGAGTGCATGCGTGAGAGTGTAGTGTTACCTTGCACGTCACTAAGTGGCTCAAGATTGCTACCGGCCCATGAGGTGATTTGCATGTAAAAGATTAGGGATACTATGGCGAGTCTATGTGAGTGCAAACCCTAACTAAGGATGATTATATAAAATGTCGTGGATTAGTACTAAGAACATCTAGGACATCGATTGAGTGCATTCAGAATCGATATATTCAAGATTTGTTGTTAAACAGTCATGGTTATATATATAAGGGATAAAGTAGTAAGTAGACTGCTTTAGATAGATTTTTCGGTTTACTTGCTAACATCTAAAAATATATTATATGGCATGTCTAAAGTTACCAAGGTAATCCCATAACAAATGACTCATACTTATGGATGAAGTATCCCTCTACAAAGAGATGAGGTCTAGTCTACTCGTGTAATAAAATGGGTACACAATGATTGAATACTCACCTCTCTACAATAAAAGACCTATGAGATCTAATAAGGTGAAGTAATGATCCATACACTTCTCTATAGATATGACTCATAACTAAGACTACCTGCAGGATATGATGCTACTGAGACTAACGTCCCATATTGAAAGATGGTCCTAATGACGAGAGTGCATCTAGTTTACCCGTGCGCATGTACCGCTGCAGTGGCATATGATTTGTTGAATTAACCCTGACGTGATTAACCTTAGTGTAGTGAAACACTATGAGATTGGTACAAGAACACCTTTGGATTCCATGGATGAGATTACCCTAGAGGGTTAGGTTGCTGCTTGCTCGTGAGATGATTCCAGTCCTAATTGCCTGTTCTGCGCTTGGTTGGGGTGGCCGAGGATCCACGGCCATGGTGAGTGCGTACCGTAAAGTCCATTTAGAAACTCACTTAGAGAGGCAGCCGTGCTTGCGCTGCTCGGATACCGCTTGTTATCCGGCAGGCGTCATCGGGGATAGTCCAGTCGAGAATGGAATAGCGATGAATAAATTTAGTACTCGGTGGCCAAGTGTTGCTGGCTAATTACTGACTTCGCTCGAGATGGCCACGATGCTTCACCACCCCATCGACAAGAGTTTGGGCAAATAATGATCCGTTATGGGACGCCTATAGAAGTAGAAAATGACGGACCAGTGAATAATATATTGTAATCTCCGTTACCCTACGACATGATTCTATGAATATCAGTCTAGCTTATGAATAGTCCATATTATAGTGTTGTTATGATATGTAATGACATTACTGATAAGTGTACAGTAAAGTAACTGCTCCAATATTTACTACGTGATATATGTGTTCACTCGATAGATTCGTTTACTTATTGCTTATGCTTCATATAGTGAGAAAAGTTCCTTGTTTTACTTATTCTCTCAATTCAATGTCTCAAATACGTTATCAAAGATATTTGAGTTACACTTATTGAGTCCTCTTGATCTCATTATTGTCATTGTTACTGAGTAGATCAGGCTATGTACTTTTATCCAGCAATAAGTTGTTGTGTGTTACCTTATGAGATTTGCGTGAGTATGCCCCGAATAGGGTTACCTAGTGTCTTGGGCCCGTGAGGACCCATCCAGTCGGAGGCGATGAATGTAGTTCTGGGCCGCAAAGTTGCGGTAGCCTTGCCTAGGACTGTGCCTGAGGAGTGTCGTGAGATGGCTCGCGCCCGTGCGGTAGTTCAGTGCAATCCCCGCGCACCCTAGGGAATGACGCGTAGCCCACTCCTATGTCCATTTGGCGACGTCCCGCGAATCTCGGCGATCAGGACGTTGTGATGAAGATACTCTGGCAGTTCGAGGTAGAGGTGCACATCTCGGAAATGTGCAGGGGTCTGCTTGTTCTAACGCGGACTACTAGATTGGGACCCTCACAAGCATGGTAGTGATTTAATGGCAAACAGATATGAGTCAAGTAGTCAAACGATCCGTCGCACGTATACGCAGAGGACTCTGCCTCATGTCTAAGGTAAACTGGATGAAAACATGTATAGCATAAGAGTATTGCATTCATTTACGTAGATTCGAATAGTAAAATGACACTAAGAATGCAATGGCCTTAAATCCCTGATAGATCTCATGTCAATATGTTCACGTTGTTACTTTTTCATTGTGTCACTGTTTGAGTATAGTTAGCATGAGATGATAATAGTTAGTGATTAAGATGATGTGTCCACTGCTAATATCTTTGCCAATAGTGGTGTCATCAATATAATATTTTGACTAGTAGTAAGTGATTTCTTATGCTTTAACTTAGTTTATCTACAATGTGCCCCTTTAATGGACTATCTCCTTGCTCTCTATGACATAATACAATATTCCTGTGAGCTCGCCGAGCTATGCGGATATCCTAGTTGGGTTATCACAGTCAAGGCGGGGAGTCGTACGCGGATAATTCCCAAGTCATGATCCTCATAAGAGGACTCGTGAACCCACTGGGATAACTTTTCACTTGACTTAAATCTACACTTATTAGTTCTCCGTTTCACGCTCCGCCGTGTTGGTTTTTGGTTACTCCATATAGCTCTGGTACAACGGTACATAACTATAGGGGAAATGTGGTATACATAATTTACACGAGCGGATCTGCATTTGGTCAGGAGGGAGCGCTCGTTTAATAGAGACTTTTTGCATGCATCACTTTTCCGTCAGCTAGGTCTGTGTAGATATTGTACATTTCAAATTATATTTTAGCATTATTTGTACATTTAACCACCAAGATTAACAGTAGAAGTAGTTCGATAGTGGGGGCACATGATTTGGCCTGATTATACGCGGAATGTGACGAAACGTCCATTGTATAAAGGAGAAATTACGAACATTTGTCTGTAATTACGTACCGAATTGTTACCGAATATCTATGTTGAATAAGCAAATAGTGACTCGCTCTCATCGTTCAAGTGTTGTAAAAACAGACTATGCAAGAAAGTCTAGATCTAAAATATAAAATGTATCGAGTCAGCCCAAACGTGATAGAATAGGTCCTCGCTCAGATAAGGAATAGATTAAAGTGCTCCTCTATATTGTCATTTCACTTATGTATGTCTTTTTAATGTGTCACGACTTGCTCTTGTCAATGTTCAGGCCTACTGTTTGTGACTTGCGTGCGTTTTGTGATGCAAAGATCGACTCGTATGTCACTCACAGTATGAGTTGTTGGTGGAAACTTGTCTGGTTCTCTATGATCTTCTCGTCCTCATGTTATAGACCATGTTGGTGCGGACAAGGGGAGACTCTGTCGTTCGGGCGTGCCGTAGACGACGCTCTTGCGCAACCGAACCGTGCGGCTCAAAATCATTTAAAGGTTCCAACCCAGGTTCAGCGGTGGAGAGGACCGTCCGGAAGGCAGGTGCGACAAGGTAGCCACGTGGTAGGTAATCAGTGAAGCGAGATTACACAGAGCAAGCAAAAAGGAATGACGCACGATACATAGGAAAATCTCTGACCGTAGGGAGCCCGTGGACGGTGAACCTGAAGGTTTATATGGTGAGGCATTGCGACTAGTAGGATAAAGACCCTATACAGAGGTGGCGGAGAATATTGAGTTCGATTGTCAGATACAATGTTTGGTAAGAACTCTAGAAGACGGATAGTTAGATGGGTTTAGATTCAAGAACTACCAACCTCACAGGAGAAGCTCAATCCAAGCTCAAAAGGGTGTAGCTGATATTCTCAGCCAAGTGTGTTTTATTAGTGTATGGGGTTGCGGAGGATAATTAGATACTGCTCTCGCTCGCGCAGATACGCACAGACAGCGCTCTTGAATGTCGCAGCTTTCTCGCCACCGACTGCTACCGATCGCGTAAGGGTGGAAAATGTAATGATCGGCTATATGGAAGGGAAATGAGAAGCTTTACAAATGGGTTAACGCTCCGATATGTAAGCTTAAAACGACGTTCTCTTTGGTGTTTCAGCGTACTCTGGTACTGCTCATTCATTATTGACGGCACTACGTGCCGTTAGATTTCCTCTTCTCACGAGACGATGCAGCTATGTTGGAGAGGTGTACGAAGAAAGATTGAGAGTGAGGTAGCGCGAGAACAAGAGATTGAGTGAGAGGCTGGGGTCCCAGTGATAGCCTCTTAAAGTATCAAAATCAAACACTGCCATAGGGCCGCCTGCCAAAAACTCAAATTGTACATCAGCCCGGACTGGGCAGTTTTCGCCCAGGAACCGGTCTCGTCCCCAGCCAACTGCCTCGCTGCAACCGAAAATCAGCGTTCGGGAAACGTCTCCTTGCGGGACGGTTTTCACCGCGGAACGGCGCTAGGTGTGAGGGGGGGCGCATCTGGAGACCTGGTTTCAGCCCAAGGGGAGTTGAACTGCCAGGCCGGTTGATGCGCGCGCTTCTCGCAGGAGCGTTGTGTGTTAACAGATGAATAATCGCGAATTCGACGTGTTCACAGGAGTAGGATTGGCCTGATCTTGGGCCTACATCACTGTGGCCTCGCAAGGATTGGGCGGCTTAAGAGGTCTGATTTCCGGAGAAGTTATAAAACCTATTCTCAAGGATTTTCTGTACCAAAGTAGTCTCAAGAGGAGTCGGAACTTATGTAGGCCGGAGTTCTAAAGGTTGTTTTAACCTAGAATTCGTATGGGACCTCTGCCCTTCGGCGCGACCACCAGATGGGGTGTGAACAAAAGTGTTATCAGGGAATAACATTTCATGGCAAGCTGCATCAACACTCTTGTACCGGGTAACTTTAGACAGGAGAGTGGGGTCCAGTGGCTGTGTGTACCTACAACGAGTATGATAGCATCGCAGCGGTCTCCTCAGTAGCTCTCGGGAAGGGCCTCCGGCTACGGTGATGTGACGCACAGAACTTGCAATTATCATAGATAAACAGGGGCTGATTTTTGACACAACTCGGTCTTACGAGAGGTCTCTGCGACTCAACCTCGCGCTTATGCATTTGTGATGACTCGTCAGACACATTTCGGGAAGGCAGTCTCGGAGTTCCTCGCAGTGCTGTTCTAATTCAGGCTGTGCTCGCAGTTACCGCTTAAACGAAGTAACCATCGTAGTCCTAAACTCGGCGTTTCGAGAATTCACTTCCTTACAGATACGACATCTGCCATATAGGGGCAATCGGTATGTGAAATCTCTGTTCCTGTTTGGAAGCCTCCTTGAATTTGTACTGTTTGCTGTTTTTCGCAAAATAGAAAATTAGAGGGACCTTTTGAACGGTACCGAAGAGAGCGATGACGAATGCATGGACATAGTAATGATTTAATGAGGGCAATCATACGCTTCTACTCGGCGCTGAGATCTTGATGCCGTTAAGAAGAACGATATACGGCGACAGTCCGTGTTCTTCGTGAGATAAGTATAGGGGTCAGCTACGGTTTCGTCGATGCATGACTATTTGTCATTTTTTACGCTATTGGTGAGCGGGTACCTCCATTAGTGGAGGGGTGGTTATCGGTTGGAGTGTTAGCGTAGACATATTCATGTTATCCCTTAGCCTGCCGTTTTTGCTCTACTTGTTGGTAAGAGCGCTAGCTCCTCATAGTTGGTAGCATTTACGCGCTCATGCCGAGTCTTTGGTATGGGATTCATCTAGTCGACAATGTTCGTTCGACCTGTGGCGTGTGTAATATATGTGGAAGCATTTGGGGAAGAACTCATACTCGTATAGTTATGCTCGCTTAGATAAGTTCTGCAGAGCACTCTCGCTCGCATACCTTCCTGGTTCTTTCAAGTGTTCGAAGATGGGAGTTGTTTGGAGCAGTAGCGTGCGGCTCGAGCGTAGGCAGGTAGTACGTGAACGGTCATAAGAGGTCTCGATTCTACGGTATACCTTTTGTACTTCGTACGATAGTATCAGATGATATTAGTAATAGTATACATCTTCCCTACACTGGTTATTTATATATCTTCTTGTGGTTTACGTTGATGTTTACACTTGTAGGTTTGGATGATGTATGTATGACGTTTTTGGATATCATGTTGGTTGGAATACTCATGGTTTTTGGATACTAATGGCTTTGGATTGTTTCGGAATGTAGTTTTCTACCCCTCGTTGGTAGTTTTTTCAAAACAAAGATTTTCGATGTGGAAAACGGTTTTCCACTCAAATAATAGTATGCGGTTGTGTTGACTCGGTTTATCTTGCAAAGGTTTAAAATTTCAGATAGAAGAAAGATGTGTTTCGTAGCTCGCGGAGAGTAGCCATTTTGAATCTACGCCTTTAGATGAGGTGCAGTGAATGCGGGCTGTGGCATAGATCACTCGTAGGATGGGCTGGTGGGTCGTCGATACATAGAAGACATCGATATTAGGCAGCTCCGTATGTATGGAGTTGGTGCGAAAATGAAGTTGATCCGCTTGTACATCCTTTTTTTATGTGTGAAATGAAGATCTAGTTGTTCCAATTGGTCTATTGTGCTGCGTCTGCGCGTGCATTAATAGAGGTACATGTTAGCGGGTAAGACTCTATTTATTTGTTTCAAGAATATGACTGGATCGTGTATAGCTGGATAGTGGGGTGCTTAGGGGAGACCCCTGTGGCTGGATCGATTGTATCGGCTTGGGTTCCATCGGACGTTCAAAAAAATAATAAGTGGAGCCTGGGGGCAATTATTCTGGCTTTATCTGTTTTGCAAGTTTAAAAGGAGACCAGCTCGTCTCCGATTCCGATACTTGAAAGGGTAGCTTTCAAAATCTAGCCGGGCCGTGGCGCAAGATTGGAGTTATTGGTTTCCATGGTGGACGGTAGTCGGAGCTTAGACCCGTTGACGGGATGTTTGCTAGCGCATGCGTGGTAATAGGATCGATGTGCACTTAGTGATGAAAGTGCTATCGTGTGAAGAGTTGTATGCATAAAAACGCGCGTTGGTGGTGTGTAGGTGACCGAGACCCGAGGATTGACGTGGTTTGGATCTTGGTTGCTCTGGTTGGCAGTGTGGTGGAATTCGCGCTTTATGGATGATAGTGATAAAATAAGCTTGCCGGGATGGGTGGTGGGGCTTCTACGGGAATGCTTGGTTCATGATTGGAATAGGGAATGTAAAATGAAAATTGGATTTGCTTTGAAAGCGATAGGAAATGGCGAAGAGACAGGACTAATCATTTCAAAACAGTAGTATTTGGCTTGCTGCCATATGATTGGATTGGGGGTAAGCCTAATGCGTAGTGACTTCGGGAAGTGAAGACTAAGTTTTATCAATCTTTTAGATCAGATCGGGTGAATCTGATAATTAAGAAATCAGAAAAGTAATAAAAAGAGGTAAGGAGGAGGTGTTGGATGAAGGAAGATTTTAAGTAGTTACTTGTAAAATGGCGCCAGATCCGGAGATTGCAAAGCCGGATTAAGCACGTAAATAGATTTGGTCATTCCGGTATATACCAGAGTGGAATGGGTTCGGATAACCTTGGGATTCTTAGATAGCGAGAACAGTGAGCAAACAATGGATTAATCTGTACGGTAGAATTTCAACATGTCCACGTTGAATTCTCGCAAACATAGAGCTCCCTAGGGAGTGACCTTCGTAAACATACACTGATATATTTCGTTCATTGGGGAATTGAGCGAGAGACATAGTGTTGAATCGATTTATTATTGAAGGGATGGATGAATGTTAGTCAGGGTTGGGCTTGCAAATGGGTGTCTATAATTGTGTCAAGTGTAGTAATCAGAAAGTGGATTAAAGTCGTTGGAAGAGTAATAATAGGTGTGTACTTGTCC
>NW_017891514.1:0-16927 GCF_001540865.1 Ananas comosus | reverse complement strand
CTCGTGGGCGCTACCCAACCGAGTATGCAGCGTATCTCTGTCGAGCTCAAACAGGCTCTGGAAAGCCAAAGTCAAGTAACCGACTCACACTGGTCTAACAACCAACTAGTAACGTGCCCTCGGCACAATCTGATGCCAAAACGGCGAACCGAGTCAACCGTCAACCCCGACGGCACCCAACAGTCCGGAACAGCCTGAACGCTACTGTAAAAATACACTCAGCATCCCAGCACGAGTGTAACTGAAATCTAAACTACCTGGAATACTCACTATGATGATACTGAAACCGTATAAAATCATACCACGGTCCCTAGGGCTAAATCAGGTAGTTAACATATGCCGATCGTTATCGCGTTTTCTCCTAAGTCAAATCCAAGTCCAACATGTATATTCATATTTATTAATCATGTTCTCAAATCGTATTTATCCAAGATATAATCAATGAGATAGAGCTACACATGATTTATACAACAACAAATCATACATGTCGACTAATGCTATACTTAGGAATAAACCGATGTAACCCACCTCGCTCGCTAATCCCTGGCAGCACGGAACTCCCCTCGGCTGCGGAACAACCTGCCGAAACGTCCAAAAACCTCCCAAGGCCCGAAGTCAAGCTCCCGCCAAACTCTACACGGAGAATCCGACAATAAGCATTATTTCTGCCTCAAAAACAGCAACAGAGAAGAGCGAAATTCCGACCTAGTATACCTTTACCAAATCCAGCACGTAAGGGCTTCATGGATTCCTCTCGAAGTCCCGAATCCAACAAACCAAGTCCCGTCGAAAACCGACGCTCCTACGCCGAGTACGAACTGAAATACCGACGGTCGACGCTGGAAATTCTGCAAATCAGCACCAAGCTCGAAATGACAATACTTGAAGCAATGCAACGGAACGCTCACCTCAAAGGCTAATCGGACATCGACGCGGCGTCGAGAACGGCGAAAACGTACCCTCGCCTAGCTTCCTCGCAGCGCTACGATCCCAACCGTACCCTCGAATGGCTTCGCGACGCGTCGTCGGCGTCGAACTCGTGCTCGCGGCTACCTCCACCGAGCTCCTCCGCTTCGGCTCTCCACTCCACACGAAAGAGAGAAAGAAAAATATAATTAGAGAGGTGTAGGCTGCATCCCTCAATTAATTGAATGGATAACCATGCATGGGGGCACGTGGCATCCACACACATATATATATGTATAGACATGGGCATGTGGCATCCATATATATATATATATATATATATATATATATATATATGTATATATAAAGGATACTACATCCTCCCCCACTACAAAGAGTTTCGTCCTCGAAACTCAAACATACCTTTGCTCAGGCATCAAGCAAAAAGGGATAGGCCTCCCTTATCACCGTCTCAGACTCCCAAGTCGCCTCCCGCTCATCATGATTATTCCACTGCACTTTCACATACGGGATGACCCGACTGCGCAATTCTTTCGTCTCCCGAGCAAGAATCCGCAACGGTCGCTCCTCGTATCTCAGATCCTCGGCAATCTCAAGTGGAGTGAAGTCAATCACATGAGAGGGATCGAAAACGTATCTCCTCAATGCTGAGACGTGGAAGACATCGTGGATGCCAGCAAGTCACGGGGGTAAAGCTATCCTGTAAGCCACCGGTCCGATACGCTCCAATACCTCGAAAGGGCCAACAAACCGTGGACTAAGCTTTCCACGCACTCCAAATCGGCGTATCCCTCTGGACGGCGAGACTTTGAGAAAAACATAATCTCCAACCTGAAACTCCAAGTCTCGTCTCCTGGTATCGGTGTAGCTCCTCTGTCGGCTCTGGGCGGTCAAAAGGTGTCGTCGAACGACTCTCACCTTTTCCTCAGCCTCAAGTAAGATCTCCGGTCCAAATGTCCTCCTCTCACCCACATCACTCCAAAACAGAGGGGATCGACATCTGCGTTCATACAAGGCCCTCAAACGGGGCCATCTGGATGCTCGCTTGATAGCTGTTGTTGTACGCAAACTCAACCAGTCTCACATGTCGATACCACCCTCCTCCAAAATCCAGGACGCATGCCCTCAGCATGTCCTCTAGAGTCTGAATGGTTCGCTCTGACTGACCATCTGTCTGTGGGTGGAATGCCGTACTGAAATGCAGCTGTGTACCCAAGGCTGTCTGCAAACTCCTCCAGAAATGTGATACAAACCTCGGGTCTCTGTCTGATATAATCGACACTGGCACGCCGTGCAGCCTAACGATCTCATCTAAGTATAGCTGCGCGAGTCTCTCTCTGGACCAGGTAGTCTGAACCGGTAGGAAGTGAGCAGACTTGGTCAGTCTGTCCACTATCACCCAAATCGCGTCGTAGCCACCTTGCGCTCTAGGCAATCCAACGACAAAGTCCATAGTGATGTACTCCCACTTCCACTCGGGCACTGGCAGACTCTGAAGCTTGCCAGCAGGTACCTGATGCTCGGCCTTCACCTGTTGGCAAGTTAAACACTGAGCCACAAATCTGCCAATGTGCCTCTTCATTCCAGGCCACCAGAACCGTGCCTTGAGATCCTTATACATCTTGGTTCCCCCAGGGTGAACTGTATAAGGAGAACAATGAGCCTCTCTCAGAATATCCGCTCGAATCTCAGGATCCACAGGCACACACAGTCGGTCCCTGTACCTAAGTACTCCCGCACTGTCCAAAGCAAAACCCTCATCCTTCCCCCTATCTAGCTGCTCTCTAATCCTCAACAAATACGGATCTCCACTCTGTTTCTCGCGGATCCTATCCAACAGAGTGGGCTGCAACACAAGAGATGTCAGCCTCGCCGTAGACCCAGGGGGTACTATCTCGAGTCCCAGCCGCTGTAGCTCCTCGAGTAGGGGCCTCTGCTCAGTAATCCTCAAACTCAGGCTCTGCACTGACTTCCTGCTTAACGCATCTGCCACCACATTTGCCCTGCCGGGATGATACTGAATACTAATATCATAGTCCTTCAGTAACTCCAACCACCGACGCTGCCTCAGGTTCAGCTCCCTCTGTGTGAACAGATACTTGAGACTTTTATGATCGGTGAAGACCTCGCAGTGCTCGCCGTACAAGTAATGCCGCCAGAGCTTCAAAGCAAAAACCACCGCGGCAAGCTCCAAGTCATGCGTAGGATAATTCTTCTCATAATCCTTTAATTGCCGTGAAGCATAAGCAATTACCCTACCATGCTGCATCAGCACGCAACCAAGTCCACTGTGCGATGCATCACTGTAGATCACGAATCCTTCCCCCATCACCGGAAGCGCAAGGATAGGAGCTGACGTCAACCTCTGTCTCAACTCGTCAAAGCTCCTCTGACAGTCGTCGCTCTAGACAAAACGAATCCCCTTCCGCGTCAAGCGTATGAGGGGTGTGGAAAGCTTCGCAAAGCCTTCCACGAACCGACGGTAATATCCTGCCAGTCCCAGGAAACTCTGTACCTCAGTAACAGTCGTCGGTCTAGGCCAATCTCGAATTGCCTCAATCTTCTTCGGGTCCACTGCTACGCCCTCAGCTGAAATCACGTGGCCCAAGAACGCAACCTCCCGTAGCCAGAACTCGCACTTCTTCAACTTGGCATACAGCTTCTTCTCTCGCAGAAGCTGTAGCACAATCCTCAAGTGCTCCTCATGCTCAGCATCACTCCGGGAGTAAATCAGGATATCGTCGATGAAGACTACCACAAACCTATCCAAGAACGGCTTGAACACTCTGTTCATCAAATCCATGAAGCTGTGCTTTTAGCTCCCTCAGCTCTGCCGGCGCCATCCGATAAGGTACCTTTGAGATTGGTGCAGTTCCAGGAACTACATCAATCACAAACTCAATCTCCCTCTCCGGCGGCAACGTCGTCAACTCAGGGGGAAACACATCCGGAAACTCGCGGACAACCGGAATATCCTCGAGTCCTGGCGCCGCCGTAGGTACCTCCACAACAGTCGCTAGGAAAGCGATACACCCACTACTCAGCATCTGTCGAGCCCTCGCCGAAGATATCCAAGTGGCAAACAACGTACTCCTGCAGCCTCTGAAAGTGAACTCCTCCTGGCCTGGCTCGCGGAACGTCACCGTCCTCGTTCCACAGTCGATCGTAGCATAGTATCGCACCAGCCAATCCATACCGAGTACAACGTCGAAGTCCTGCAGCTGCCCTAGCACCAACAGGTTTGCGGGCATGATCCAAGAATCCAACTGCACCGGACACGACAAACAACACTCTGCAACCTGCAAAACATGGTCTGGGATCTGCACCTCTCGTGCCTGAGACAACGCTCCTAACTCTAGACCATGTAACTGTGCAAATGCTCGGCTAACAAAGGAATGCGATGCACCGGTATCAAAAGGAGTGCGAACTCTAATGCCAGAAATCAAAGTGATACCTGCCACCACTCGGTCGGCTGCTGTAGAGTCCTCCACCTGAGCTGCGTAGACCCTGCCACTCGGAGCCTGCTGTCGCCGCTCACCCGACCGCGGCACCGACGATCTGTCCTCCTGGCGGTAACTCGGTGCTGCTCCGTAAGACTGCTGTGGTGCTGGTGGAGCCAAAGCTGATGATGGTGCTGGAGATGCTGCTCGGGGACAAGCTGCCCTCATGTGTCCCGGCTGACCACACCCGTAGCACCAGCCCTCCCTCTGCTCACACTGTCTGGGCCAGTGTGGTCCTCCGCAGATCACACATTGCGGCATCCTCTCTGGCTGTCCCCTCTGACGAGAGTCCCTGGATCGCTGACGCCCCGCGAACCCACGACCCTGTGAACGCGATCGTGGAGGCCTCGGTGGACGCCTGCTACTCGACTGACCTCCGTCGTCTGGAGCTGGGCGCTTCCTGTCCTGACTCTGTCCCGGCCCCTGAGTCCTCTCCCGCAGCGACACCTCTCCTCTCTCCTCCCATAATGCCTGCTCAATGGACGCATCCAAAGTCTTCGACCTCTGCGCCCGCACTAACCTGAAGATGTCCGGTCTCAGCCCCTGCTCGAACAAGTAAACCCTATGTGCCTCATCCCTGGCCACAAATGGCACGCAGTTCGAGAGTCGAGTGAACTCCCGAATGTACTCCTGCACTGGACGATCACCCTGCTGGATCCTCCTCAAATCCTCCTCGAGCTTCTGTTTCACGCTGTTAGGAAAATGCATTCCGAACAGCATTCCACAGAACTTATCCCATCTCATCTGGGAAGCTACCAGTCCAAGATCTCGTCGCACTCTCCTCCACCAATCATGAGCATCGCCTGCCAAGCAATGGACTCCAAAGGGTACCTGCTCCCTCTCTAGAATGTAAAGATCCTCGAACAACTTCTCCATCGCACTGACCCAACCCTCAACAACCCAGGCCTCAGTGCTACTGCCATCGAAGGTCGGCCGATCAAAATGGCGAAAACGAGCCAGCCTCTCTGTCATCCGCTCCTGCTCGGCCTCTGTCAACTGTACTGGTCCCCTAGCAGGCGCAACTGGCGCTACTGGAGCTGCTGCTGGCGGAGGAACTGCTGCAGTGGGCGCTGTCACTGGGGTAGTCGAAGGTGGAACAGCCTGCTCTGATGCACTCGGGACTGTACTCTGCGGCGGAGCTACTCTCTCAAACAGCCTCTCCAACAACTCTCCTTGCCGCCTAGTCACCTCGGTCAGGGCGGCTAACTGTGCACTCAAATCCGGGGATGCACTTGTCTCCGGTCTAGTGCTGTGCTCCTGTCGGGCACTCGGCTCCACCTGCTCGGGTACCTCGGAAGGTCCCGCACGATCCTAGGTCATCTGTGCACGATCCCGCAACGACGGTCGAACTCGGCGACGATACAAAGCTGAAAGGAACAAATCGGGGTCAGATACAACAAACACTCTCGACCCAATCAACGAAAGTCTGGAAGGCGGCCCCTGTTTTCCTCCAAAATTATGTCGTCTGCAGCCAACATAATTTCTCAGGCCAAAACAGGAACTCCTTCAGTCACTCACTCCGTTCGAGGAGGAGTTAGAACAATTAATCATTAACTTTCGCGATAAATCGCGCCTCTCGCGTCTTGCCTTCCTGAGGTTTGCCAACATAGGTTTTCTAGGTCCCAATGACCTACAGCTAAGCTCTGATACCAACTTAATCTGTCACGCCCTGGATGTCTCGTTCCCCGAGCACGCCGACAAATCTGCCGTATACAAAGGAATTTTCCCTGTATACGAAGCGTCAAAGTACCTGTAGAAATACAATACTACAAACAGTAGCATAGAGCTGCTAAAAAAAAAATAAGCTAAATATCTGAGCTTCATATACATAGCTAGAATCCAAAATACAAAGCTACTCGCACTGGCGAGTTAAACAACTATGTACATAAACTCCAAAACAAAACTACCTGCAGTAGGGGAAAGCCTCTAGCTCTGACTGTCGGGTAGGGCTCTAGCTCGCAACGCCCTTGCCTCGATCCTGATCGGCAGAAGATGCAGCAGCCGGCACTTGTGGCTCTGCAAAACATAAGTAACAACTGGGCGTGAGAACTACTGTAAAAACAAGTAGTCCTCAGTGGGTGCCGCGCTAAACAACATCGGTCTACCCACTAAGTCAACAGAAGGGAGCCAGGATAGCAGTAAATGCAGGAATGAAATCTACCGCTATGAATCACTACACTATCATGCTCTACACTAACCAACTGTAGGAAAATGTCAAATCTGACCCAATCCAATCGGGACTGTAAGCATACCCGTCCCTGGGACTGTGAACACACCCGTCCCTGCCCAGTTGTGACTATCCAGCTACCTCCACACTACTAGTCCGTGGAGAGCAAGTCCAACCGGCATGAGCGACACCAACGCGAAAGCACAGCGCCCGTCTCCGGAGTGGCACTCGTGGGAGCTACCCAACCGAGTATGCAGCGTATCTCTGTCGAGCTCAATTAGGCTCTCAAAAGCCAAAGTCCAGTAACCGACTCAAACTGGTCTAACAACCAACAGGTATCGTGTCCTCGGCACAATCCAACGCCAAAAAGGCGATACGGGTCCACCGTCAATCCCGACGGCACCCAACAATCCGGAACAGCCTGAACGCTACAGTAAAAATACACTCGGCATCCCAGCACGAGCGTAACTGAAAACTAAACTACCTGGAATACTTACTTTGAGGATACTGCAACAGTATAAATTAATACAACGGCCCCTAGGGCTAAATCAGGTAGTTTAAACAGGTGACAGGTCCCAAAACGCTTGTTTTCTCCTAAGTCAAGTTCCAAGTCCAACATGTATATTTACTTAATTTATTATCACATGCTCCAAATTCAGATTAGTCATTCACATAATAATCCATGAATTCGAGCTAAAGTAAACTACACAAAATCCAAAATTCATACATGTTGACTACTAAGCACTTAGGAGTATAAACCGATGATTAACCCACCTCGCTCGCTAATCCCTGGCAGCACGGAACTCCCCTCGGCTGCGGAACAACCTGCCGAAACGTCCGAAAACCTCCCAAGGCCCGAAGTCAAGCTCCCGCCAAACTCTACACGGAGAATCCGACAATAAGCATTAATTCTGCCTCAAAAACAGCAACAGAGAGGAGCGAAATTCTGACCTAGCAAACCTTTACCAAATCCAGCAAGTAAGGGCTTCGTGGATTCCTCTCGAAGTCTCGAATCCAACGAACCAAGTCCCGTCGAAAACCGACGCTCCTACGTCGAGTACGAACTGAAATACCGACGGTCGACGCTGGAAATTCTGCAAATCAGCACCAAGCTCGAAATGACAATACTTGAAGCAATGCAACGGAACACTCACCTCAAAGGCTAATCGGACATCGACGCGGCGTCGAGAACGGCGAAAACGTACCCTCGCCTAGCTTCCTCGCAGCGCTACGATCCCAACCGTACCCTCGAATGGCTTCGCGACGCGTCGTCGGCGTCGAACTCGTGCTCACGGCTACCTCCACCGAGCTCCTCCGCTTCGGCTCTCCACTCCACACGAAAGAGAGAAAGAAAAATATAATTAGAGAGGTGTAGGCTGCATCCCTCAATTAATTGAATGGATAACCATGCATGGGGGCACATGGCATCCACACACATATATATATGTATAGACATGGGCATGTGGCATCCATATATATATATATATATATATATATATATATATATATGTATATATAAAGGATACTACAAGTTATCAACTAGGTTATAACAACAACATGAATTTCATGCTAGTCTAAGCATACTATACTCATTCTCGACGTGTTTACACAAGTATATTAGTTATCATGCAATGAATTTAATACTTTTAGCTCTTTACTACATAGAGTATAATTTTGCCACATGATATCAGTACTATTAGTACATCTTACAACTCATTTATGATGCCGCTAGCAAAACAGATGCATAATTCAAGCTCTATGTTAAGAATAAGAACATAGAGGGAATTCACCTATTTCGGTGAGGTCAAACCCACCGAATCGCTGTCGACTCTTGTCGATCCCGCGAGCGAAGGTGCTCTCTAGCCTCCATGCACCCTAACAATCATACTAAATTAGTTAGGAGCTTTAACCAAGCCTTCACTTAAAGTCTCACAAGTTTACCTAGTTTAGACAAGAATCTCACCTAGTATAGAACCAAGGCTACATCCACTTCAACTTAGGTTGGAGCACACCAAATCCAATCTACAAGGATCACAAAACTCAGCCAAAGGGGTTCTACAATCCTGCTGTGACCTAACACAAATGAACTCCACCAATACAACTACTAATACATCAAAACTAGAACCACTTCCAAAACTCTTCTTTCTACACTTCTACAGCTGCTCCAAGCCTTTCCAACCAGCTAACATCAAGAGAAGGAAAGAAAACAACTCAATTCCTTAATTCCATCAATCTTCTACTCAAAACTAGAATAGAATTCTAGAGATAGAAAGGAAAACCCTAACCCTTACCCTATTTTCCAAGCTCCACCACAGTAAAACCAGCTGGGGGGGGGGTCGTCCTGGGGCTGTAGAGGATAACCCTTAGAGTGAAATTACCATAAAACCCTCTACCAACTCAAACTACTGCACTGGGTACCAGTACTCGGGTTTGGGGTACCGGTACTCAATGCTAAAAAAACTAGAATTTTAGGTTTTAGGGTTAATCGACTCCTCCGGCTACTTAAAACACTCAAGTGACATGCCGATATACTCTCGACAACCCCTCACAAGATCTAGAATAGTTCCAATTACTATTCTAACACTAGAACCTCGTAATTTGCTAAAGTTCAGTGTACTACAGAATACTCCCCAAAATCTGATTATTTATTCCACCTTAAAGAGTTCTTTGAGCATTACATTCATCTTTGATGGAAATGTAACATTTCTAGTGCAGTAGAATCATTAATAAGAGTGTACTTGTATTGGATGCACAACTATGTACCATTGGAAAGCATTCTTTGAACTTTTTTTTTAAGATTTGCAGAAATACCTAACTAGTTATCTATTATCCATGTCATATTCTCAGTTTCTCAAAAAAGTTGTTCTTTTTTTTGTGTGTGCAATAATACACCCTGTGGATATGTGAAATTGTGTAAATTTATTTGGAAGTTGGTATTTAGACATGCACCTCGAAAATCTCTTATAATTAAGTGTGGCCCTTTGTTGGTGTCTTCACAACTCAAATTGCAAAAGTAATGATGAGATGGATTTTGATTTTTTATTTTTGTTTTGTTTTTCTTCTTTTCCTGCAGGCGTGGGTGCTCTCTTCCCGAGAGTCGGGTATGAGTTCGGTGCCGTCAAAGAAGGGGGCGGTGGCGCCGGCGGAGAAGAGGGATGGCGGCGCAAAGGACGCTTGACGGCAACGGTAGTGGAGAAGGTGGAGGAGGAAGAAGGAGGAGGATGAGAAAACGGAGGGGAAGAAGAAGAGAATAAAAAATGATGTAAACTTCATCCAAATAGTGCAATTTTAGTCTAAAGAGTGTAAATCTCATCCCAAAGAGTGTAATTTTTATCTCAAAAAGTATAACTTTCATCTAAAATAGTGCAAAATTTTTTTAAAACAGTGTAATTTTATTTTAGCAGTACAATTTCATCATCTTCTTCCTTCTTCTATAATTTGGTCTTTCCTGTAGAAAAAATTATTTTTTATTTTTATTTTTTTATTATTCTTATTTTCTTTCGCTCTATAATTTTTTTATCACGACCTCTCTCTTGCCATCAATTGCAACCATTGCCTCGTCAAAGTATAACTATTTTTCTCCCCCTTCCTCGCCGGGGTCCTTCTGGGCCCGAGAAGCATTTCCTCTTTGTCGTCGGTGGTGGCGGTGAGGACAACGGGTGGAGGAGGGTCGAAGAGGAAAAAAATAAAAAAGGGGTCGTGGCGCAGCCTTGGCAGGGTCGGAGGCGAGGAGGGCAGGGCGTGCGCGGGCAAAGGCAAGGGCGTAAGGGGTAGAGGCGGGTGGGGTGGGGGCATTTCCTCCTCTGCCTCCAACGACTTCTTCGGCGAGAAAAAAAAAGAGAATGAGAAAAAACAAAAGGAGAGTGTTGAGACAATTAGGCGCGGACAAGATCGGTGCTGGTATTCCCTTCAAAAACATCTATTTGGTCATGCACCGGGAGCACCGGAAAAGTGTAAAGGAAAACAAATCACGCCAATTGAAGGAAGTTGCGGTAACCGCAAGCAGTTACATGCGGTTCCGATCGGCTAGATGTGGTCCGGAATATGAGAAGATAGTGGCCGATTATGTAAGAGCAATAACTGACCGAGGGGGTCATCTATAAATAGGATAATAATACCCTGAAAAGAGGTCTTTGCCCTTGCGCACAAAAGACCACCCTTATTTTCCTGTATCTTTTCTTTCTCGCATTTACTGCTTTCCCTAGGAGTAGTTCCTGTAACTTAGCATCCTGGAGTCTGTCTGCCATTTGGGCATCACTCCGCTATAAACTAAAACCCGTTTTCTTGTACTTTCTCCGTTCTTTTTCAATAGAAGGTAGTGTTCGTCTCTTCGGGCCGACCAGTTCATGCGCACAAAATTTTGATTTCTCTTGTTCATTTGGCTCATCCAGCCAAACCGAATTTGCTGTAGAGGTTTCGAACCCGGCTGACCCGATCCCTCATCAGCCGAATCGCCTGATCAATCGAAGGGCGCAAATTTCGAGGGTCACTATTCGCAGCAGTTTCGCATCCCTACGCATTTCCCTAGGAAGATCTTTGACCGGGTCAGGGATTGTAGATTTCGGCTACCAACAATTTATTGGCACGCCCGGTGGGACCCACATTTAAGGTAAATTCATATTTTATATAAATAATAGCTGATGATAACGCCATGAATCTCCATAATAAGGTCATTCCTAGAAATTTTGGGAGCGAACAACCCAGTAATTTGGAGAATGCCATAGAGCGCAAAGCAGTTTTACCCGCTGAGGGTGAAACCAGTGGTCAATCTAGCCAATAGGAGCCTAGTTTGACCCAGGCGCTTGGACAAATGACTCGGGTCCTATAAATTTTGGACCAAAATAGTCATGCGAGTACTGCATGTCTAGATGCCGTCTTGGCCGCAATTACGGCATCTAACGAGAACATCGCCCGAATAGGGCAGTTGTTGGCTCGGAATGAACAGCCGATAACCGGCCTACAAGCGCCTGTGATAACACCAGTGTTACAAAATCCAGTAACACGGATAAGTGGTCAGCACCAATACCAGGGGGCACCATATCAAGCGGCTTATAGACCGGCTGTCGGTAATGTCGGTCAACAGCCAGAAGTAGCTTGGGGGTTACCTCCACCCCCTCCAGTAGCAGTGTACCAGCCTCAAAATGCAGGGGCTAGGGGGTAGGCTCCAAATATATAGGGGGTTAATCCCGTGGTACAAAACATCGGAGTTCCACAACCGTTGAACCGAGCACCAGCGCAAGCCCCTTTACGGGGATTAATAACGAGATTTATGCGCAAATAGAAGAAGCCATCCGTAATACTTTCGGAGTAGGCGCAAGGCCGGCAATGCGGCCCGTATTCAGGTCACCATACCTTGCAAATATAGATGTAGAAATCCATATCCGGCAAATTGGAAGATGCCGAAGTTTGACAAGTTTTCTGGCGACGAAACCAAAAATACGGTCGAGCACGTCGCACGGTTTACAGCTCAGTGCCGTGAGGCCGCAGCAGATCCGTTTTTAAAATTGAGGTTATTTAATACCTCATTGACTAAGACGGTTTTCACTTGGTACACGAGTTTACCTACTAACTCTGTCTGAGACTGGGACGAGTTAGAAGGTAAATTTCATGAACAGTTTTATAGAACTGAGCCAGAGCTGTCAGTTGCGGATTTGGCTCAATTCAAACAAAGAACAGGAGAATCGGTTGATGAATATTTGAACTGATTGAAGACTGCTCGAAGCCGTTGTTTCGTAAGAATGCCGGAATCAGAATTTGCCAAAATGGCATTCAACAGCATGCATTTCAAAATTAAAGATCATTTTGAGGATAAATTCTTTTCAAATCTTTTTGATTTGGGAGTTCGAGTTGCTCAATACGAGCAATTTTGAAAAGGTAACAATGAAAATCGGCCCAGATGGAGCCAAAACAAAATTGGAGCAAAGAAAAGGAGAAAAATATCTCTTTCTTTGAAGAGTCTTCGGCTCATGAAGAGTCGAATTCATCTGTAGAGAATGAGGATTCGGCTGATGAAGCCGAAATTTGTGCTGCCGAGATGGTGAAAAATAATCAACCATACAAATGTGTTTTGTTAAAACCCGCCAAGACAAGAGAGGCGAAAGCACATGTGTCTACATTTAGTTATTCGTTTGATATAGCAAAAACTGATCTAATTTTTGATCGGTTACTAAAGGATGGACGGATTAAACTATAAGAGGGTCAAACTATACCTCCGGTAGAAGAACTAAAACGCAGAAGATATTGTAAGTGGCACCATTCGTGGAGCCATAAAACTAATGAGTGTATTGCTTTCAAAAGGCAGATACAAAAAGAGATAAACGAAGGTCAGCTCATCTTTGTCGACCAAGAAAACAAAAATATGGAAATTGATAAGAATCCTTTTCCATCACAGGTCAACGCCGTGAACATGAAAGGAAAAGAAAAAGCGACTGCAAAAAGGAAGATCCAAGAAGAAATAGACGAGGGTCGGCTCATATTAGCCGACCAAGAAAATGAAAATAAGGTAATTAATAGAAGTTCGTTTCCTTTTCAGGTCAATATGGTGAATGTTAAAGGGAAAGGGACTGCGGACCAGGAGACCGCAGACAACGTGGCACATGCCAAAAAATATCTTCGGCTTTGCATAAGGTGTAAGGCCGAAATGACGAGAAAAGATTGGGAAGCCATTGTCAATGCCAAGAAAAGAGGCAACGAGTGAAATAAGTTGATGGCATTTTCCGAGGAATAGGATGACATTCCTGATGGTGAAGACCAAGAAGAAGAAGGCTCAGACGAGGCCTCTAATGACACTGAACCAGAAGTCAAATCGGTTCAACGCAAACAAGACATGTTGATGCAGAAGATTCTGCATGATTATTACAACAACAGGCGTGGCGAGTGTCAAAGCCGATGGGACTACCAGGGTAGACCTTTCGGCACCAAGCCAAGGATTCCTGGATATCGGCCACATTGGCAGCATCAAACGAGGCCGAGACCAGAACCGGAATTCGAGGGCATGACTGAGGGAGACATAGAATTCCTTGGTCGGAGATTAGTCAACGAACTCGGCATTTAGCCTTGGCCGAGACCTTAGGAGAGGAGGAATTTTGAAAAATCATTTGAGAACAATAAAGGTACCGCCGAATGTGCCAGTGGATGAATGGCACGAAGTTGAGGTTAAACCATCGGCTAGGTGGCAGGGGCTGATGTTAACGAAAACTCAAAAGCGTCGGCAGCAGAGGATGCAAGCCGAGGCAAGACAACACTACGAAGAAGCGAAAGGGATAAGGCTCAATGTATGGAGGCGCCCTGATGAGCAGTCACACCCTTTTCGCCCAATGAGAAATGACCACGAGGCAGGCGGCTCATCGCTTGCCCCTCGGATGAAGTCAGGGGTAGAACGGCCAACCGAGGCCGAGTCAGAAGAAAAAATGAGAAGGAGGGAGTTAGAAGATAAAATAGCTTCCCTCGAAACGATGATCAAGAGAGAAAGATGACCCCTAAGGAAAGGGAGGTCTGGATGGAGAGTGACTCTTCAGCCGAAACGGCCAAGGAGTCGGAAGAAAAGAAACAGAGAATTAAAGGAAAGTCGGCCGAAGAATCGCCGGCTAAGGTGAATATGGTATATGCTCTGCCTCAATCTTTTAAGGCAGAGCTTATCGAGTATGAAGAGTTCAGAGAAAAGGAGGAAGATGGGCTTAAATTAGCCCAGTTGCAATTGGAAGATGTTCAACCAGCCGATACAGTAGTTTTTGAGAAACCATCGGCTATGCAGACGAGATTCATAAGGCCTCTTTTTATAAAGGCCTTAATTGAAGGTCGGCCAGTAGGCCGAGTTATGGTAGATGGTGGTGCCATGGTCAATGTAATGCCTACTTCTTTTTTTCAAGAAGCTGGGCAAAGATGAGGACGAGTTGAAGCCCACCGACTCAATCATGACCGATTTCACTGGAAACGGTCAACAAGCTCGAGGAGTACTCACCACCGAACTTACGGTAGGCTCAAAAACTTTGAAAACTGCATTTTTTGTGGTGGATGCAGATAGCCACTACAATTTATTACTTGGACGGGATTGGATACACTCAAATGAGTGTGTACCCTCTACACTTCACGAAAAACTATTCCAATGAGATAAGGTAGAAGAAATCCGGGCCGAAGCACGACCTCAAATGATAGATGTCAACATAGAGGACATCGGCCACACCAACTGGGCCGATGCTGATCCAGATCAAATTTCGTTTGTTAGAGTAACAGAGGAGGGGTTCAATTAATCCTCTCCAAAGATGTCAATGGTACGGTGGCTGATGAAATGCCACCTAGGTGGTTAAAATGGAGTCCGAAAAATTAAGAATAGAGGCTTGTCAAGAGCCTCGACAGGATAAGTCGATCAACAAGATCGGCTATGAGAATGATTCGGCTGCCATAGCCGATATGGTAACGCATGACAACTCGGCTAATAAAGCTGAAGGAGTTATAAAAGATTCGATTTACAAGGCCGAAAAAGAAAGTCAGATGAAGTCGGTCATCAAGACCGACAAATCACACAAAATGAATAGGCAAGCAAAAGAATTGGATCTAGAAGAATCGCCTATTAAAGTCGGTGAGAAAAAGTTGGAGACCCAAGACTCGCTGATCGAAATAAATTTGGGATCCGACGAAGATAAGAGACCGACGTATATAAGCGCAAAGCTTTCGGCTCGACAGTAGAAGGAGCTGAAAGAACTATTGAAGGAGTACAAGGACTGCTTCGCCTGGAGCTATGAAGAAATGCCTGGGTTAAGTCGAGAAATTGTAGAGCATAGGTTGCCCATTAAAAAAGGGTTTAAGCCTTTTAAACAACCGGTTCGTAGGTTTGAGCCGAGTATTGTACTTCAAATTAAGAATGAAATAGAAAATCTTTTGAAGGCCGAATTTATTAGAGCGGCCCGTTATGTTGATTGAGTGTCTAACATAATTCCAGTACGAAAAAAGAATGGTAAACTTAGAATTTGCATTGATTTCAGGAAGTTAAATTTAGCCACACCAAAAGATGAGTACCCCATGCCAATAGCCGATATGTTAGTAGATTCGGCTTCCGGTAATGAGGTCCTGTCCTTTATGGATGGATATGCTGGTTATAATCAAATTTATATTGCTAAGGAAGATGTGGCTAAAACGGCTTTTAGGTGCCCTGGTTCGATTGGAACCTTTGAATGGGTTGTTATGCCGTTCGGCTTAAAGAATGCCGGATCTACTTACCAGAGAGCAATGAATTTTATTTTCCATGATTTAATAGGCAAAATGTTGGAAGTATACATTGACGATATAGTCGTAAAATCTAAGTCGCAAGCCGAACATTGGATTGATTTAAAGCTCGCCTCTGAAAAATGAGAAAATATAATTTGAAAATGAATTCTTTGAAATGTGCTTTTGGAGTTTCAGCAGGAAACTTTTTAGGATTTTTAGTGCATAAAAAAGGGATCGAAATTGATAAAAATAAGGCGAAAGCAATATTAGAATTACCGCCGCCAAAAAGCAAAAAAGAATTACAAAGTTTGTTGGAAAAGATTAATTATCTTCGGCGGTTCATATCCAACTTGGCCGGAAAAATTGGGGTTTTTACTCCATTACTTCGGCTAAAAGACAAAGAAGAATTCGTTTGGACGGAGGAACAGCAAGAGACGTTTGAAAATATAAAAAGATATTTATCAAATCCTCTGGTACTGGTGCCTCCGAAGCCAAATCAGCCGATGAAGTTGTACATATCGGCTGCAGAAGAAAATTTGAGATGTTTACTAGCCTAGGAAAATGAAGAAAAAGAAGAACAAACCATTTATTATGTAAGCCGACGTTTTTTAGATACTGAGAAACGGTATTCGGCTATTAAAAAATTATATTTGGCTTTGTACTATTCATGCACAAAACTAAGATACTATATTTTACCAACTGAAGTATCGGTAATATGCAAAACCGACCTGGTAAAGTATATGTTGGCCAAACCTGTATTAAGGGGTCGACTTGGAAAATGGATGTTGGCTTTGTCTGAATTTTCCCTTAGTTATATTCCAGCTAAAGCTGTTAAAGGACAAGCGATAGCTGACTTCTTGGCTGATCATCCATGTGTAGAATTAGAAGAACCGAAACAAAATTTAGTCGGTTGTCAGTCTTGGACACTTTATTTTGATGGCTCAAGAACAGCCCAATCAGCAAGAGCTGGAATAGTTATCCAATCTCCTGAAGGATATTCATGCCAATTTGCTTTCGAGCTAGATTTCGGTTGCTCTAACAATCAAGCTGTAGTATCCTGAACTTTGCAAAAATTGTGAAGTTGGAAAGTGGGGTTGAGAAGTGGCATGTACCCACATGTTTTATTATT
>NW_017891513.1:0-16982 GCF_001540865.1 Ananas comosus | reverse complement strand
TTAGTCCATGAACCTCGGTTGTTCTTCTAACATACTCGATATTCTCTTTAACTGCTTTCAGATGCATTTCTTAGGATTGCCTGATAACGAGCACATATTCAAACTAATGCAATATCAGTGTTGCTCGCCAGTCATAATAAAAGAGACTATCCATGCTTTGTAGTTGTTTCTTCATCTACATTCTGACCTTCTGACCAGTCCTTTGTTGCTTGTACCCATGGGAGAATCAAAGTCCTTTGCAGTGTCCAATCCAAACTTCTTAACCAATTCCTTTGCATACTTTGTCTGTGACAAATGAATTCCATCTTTTGATTGTTTGACTTGAAGCCCGAGGAAATAATTAAGCTCTCCCATCATTGACATCTCAAATTCACTGGTCATTAACTTCGCAAAATCAGCGGCATCCTTATCTTTAGTAGCTCCAAAAACTATGTCATCCACATATATTTGTGCTACAATAAAATTATCCTTTAGATGTTTCACAAAAAGAGTTCTATCTGCTCCCCCTCGATTATAGCCCTTTTCCAAAAGATATTTTGTCAAGCGTTCGTACCATGCCCGCGGAGCTTGTTTTAGTCCATAAAGTGCCTTTTTCAGTCGAAACACGTGATTTGGAAATTTTGAGTCTATAAAACCTTTCGGTTGTTCAACATAAACTTCCTCTTTTAAAAATCCATTTAGAAATGCACTTTTGACATCCATTTGAAAGAGCGTGATTTTAAAATGGCAAGCAATCGCAAACAAGATACGAATAGATTCAAGACGGGCAACGGGAGCAAAGGTTTCTTCAAAGTCTATTCCTTCAATTTGAGAGTACCCCTGAGCCACAAGTCTAGCTTTGTTCTGCACAATAGTACCATCTTCATTTTTCTTATTTTTAAAGATCCATTTGGTACCAATAATGTGTTGTTGCTCAGGACGAGGCACCAATTCCCATACATCATTGCGAACAAATTGACCAAGTTCTTCTTGCATGGCATTTATCCAATATTCATCAACAAGAGCTTCGTCAACATTCTTTGGCTCGATCAAAGAAACATAACATGCAAATTCACATTGTAACTGACTTCTTGTTCGTACACCAACATTGGGATCCCCAATCACATTTGACAAAGGATGATCTCTTGACTCAGTCAGGGGAATAGTTTCAGGAGATCCGCTAGGGATTTCAGGCGTAGTGTTTTGTGGCTCAGATGAATCATTTGATGCAATATTTTCAGAAGATGCAATGGAATTATCAGGTATAGAAATATCATCATTCACAGGCATTACAAACGGAGAATCATTATCATCGTCATTCATCAAAGAATTTGAAGAACCATTCACAGAAGAACTTACAAAAGAAGCTTCATCTACTTTTATATTGATAGACTCTATCACCGTCTTAGTTCGTAAATTGTACGCACGATAGGCACGACTTGTAGTAGAATAACCAAGAAATATGCCTTCGTCACTGCGAGAGTCAAATTTTCCAAGATTTTCACGATCCCGAAGGATAAAACATTTACTCCCGAAGACACGAAAGTATTTAATATTAGGTTTTCTACCAAGCCAAAGTTCATAAGGCGTGTTCAAAGTACCCGGACGTACATAAATCCGATTGATGACATAGACAGCTGTGTTAACCGCTTCGGCCCAAAAATGTAAAGCAATTTTCTTACTATGAAGCATAACACGAGCCATCTCCTGTACAACCCGATTCTTACGTTCAACCACTCCGTTTTGTTGGGGTGTATAGGGGGCCGAGAATTCATGTTTTATACCGTTTGAAACACAGAAATCAACAAATTTAGAATTTATGAATTCTCCCCCTTGATCGCTTCGAATGCGTACAATTTTATCATTTCGTTCAGTCATAAGACGGAGACAGATTTCAGAAAAATAATTAAAAGTATCAGCTTTTTCTCGTAAGAAAGCACTCCATACATAGCGAGTAAAATCATCAACAATAAGCAGAATATAACGTTTTCCACCCAAACTTTGAATCCTAGATGGTCCCATCAAGTCCATGTGAAGTAACTCTAGAGGTTTAGTTGTCCCTAAGTGGTTCAAGTTTTTATGTGTGGATCTAGTTTGTTTCCCTAATTGGCAACCCCCAAACACAGTGTTCTCTTTAAAATCAATCTTAGGTACACCTCTAACAACCTCCTTCTTGGTTATCTTTGATAGCTCCTTAAAATTGATGTGACCTAGTCGTTCATGCCATAAAGTTTCAGTTTCTAATGACGCTAGGTTACAATGTTCAGTGGCCGAACTAGGAACTACATAACAATTATTCTGAGATCTAATGCCCTTTAAGAATAGATTGTCATCACGAGTCACATGGCATTCTTTATCAGAAAAGTTCACCGAATACCCATCATCACACAATTGACTTATGCTTACGAGATTAGATTTAAGCCCTTCAACATAAAAAACATCATTCAACGTAGGGCCGTCTGAGATAGTCACTGTTCCTTTTCCAACGATTTTTGACGATCGACCGTCCCCAAAGACAACAAGTCCTCCGGAGATTTTGGTCAAAGAAGTAAACCAATTTTTATCTCCGGTCATGTGACGGGAACAGCCACTATCCAGATACCAAGATGAGTTATCGTAAGCATGAAGTGAAGTGTGAATGACTAGGCATGGGAAGAGTTCACCTTTGCGCACCCAAACCTTACGTGTTTTGGGTTGTGTCCGTTCGCTTGCTTTTGTTGATCGTGGCTTGTCGACGATTTGAATTGACTTCCCCTTCATGTCCTCCTTCTTTGGTTTCCATGCTTGTTTTGCCTTTGGCTTCGGAGTATTTGGTGTCGGAATTTGGCTCTTCTTTTGTTCTATCTTCTTTGGAGTCACAATTGACTTTAATGTCGTTCTAGGGTCACTCTTCAAGAGAGCTATCGAGCTCTTTCCCTTTTGAAAGCAGAATTTCTTTATATGTCCTAAAACACCACAAATATGACAAGTTTTGTTAGCCAAATTATTTTTAGGAGGGACAAACTTACCATAAAGTTTAGGTACAGCAGTAGACGAGTTTCCATCATCGTTCTTCGTAACTTGATCAATATATGTTCGTTCATAACCAAGTCCAAGTTTATTTGTCTGACCAAGTCCAAGCATCTTATCTAGTTTGCTCGAGCCAGATGAAAATTGGTTCAAATCCGACTTCAGTTGAATGATCGTCTTGGTGAATTCCATATTTGCTTCTCTAGCTTCTGAGTTTTGTTTGGTAAGATGCTTGATGTTCTCCGCCTGAGTCTCCTTTTCATTTTCAAGTAACGAACACTTCTCAAGCAAAGAATTGTAAGCCTTGGTCAACCCATCTCTCTCTTGTTCTAAATCCTTTGTTAGAGAGACCAACTTTGAATTTTCTTGTTCCAACTCATGTAGACTACGCCGAAGTCTCTTGTTGTGTTTAGCCATCTTCTTTGATTCAACAACTAATTGTTGATATGCTGCGACCATGTCATCTTCGTCCGATTCTTCATCCGATGAGTTCTCCGAAGATGACTTCTCTTGTATAGATGTCGTAGAAATCGAGTCAGTAGATGCTAGACACATGAAAGTTGAATCCTGTGCAAACAGTGCCGTGGCATTTACATCCTCTTCGCTTGAAGTAGAATCGTCAGATGAGGAGTCGTCCCAAGTCATAGCTTGCATAGCTTTCTTCTTCAACGTCTTTTTATTAGGACAGTCAGACGCTATATGGCCAAAGCCCCTACACTTGTAGCATTGGATTTGACCTTCACCGCTTTTCCTCTCTTTTGTGGAGTCCTTTTGAGAGTTATCAGATTTTCTGTATTTTGACGAGGAAGAAGAAGACGGACCCCCTTTAGATTTGTTTGTCTTTGATGAACTAGACTTGGGAGGAAACTTCTTTCTAAAGTTCCGACGGAACTTCTTTGTTAGAAGTGCGAGTTGTTTCTCAAAGTCCTCCAAGCTTTGCTCCGACTCTGAATCTGATGAGGTTGACGAGACATCTCCTTTTGTTGATTTTAGAGCCATGCCTGAGGCTTTAGAAAAAGACTTGGAAGAAGACGAATTAGAAGGAAAAGTCATTTCATACGTTTGAAGAGCACCAACTAGTTCATCTACTTTGAGTTCATCCGGATGTTTTACTGTTTCAATGGCCGCAACCTTAGGACGAAAACGTTCGGGAAGAGTTCTCAAAATTTTTCGAATGATTTTTGGTTCAGAAATTTTTTCACCCAAATTTGCACAAGTATTGACAATATCTTGAAGACGAGTGTAATACTCGGTAAAGGTTTCATTTTCTTCCATACGAATAGCATCAAAACGACTAGTCAACATTTGTAATTTCTGAACCTTTACCAAGCTTGTACCCTCGTGAGTAATTTGTAAAGTGTCCCAAATTTCTTTGGCGGTTTCACATGCTGATACTCGTGAAAATTCAGTTTGATTCAACGCATTGAACAAAGCATTGATACCCTTCCCATTGAACGAAGATAGTTCGTTTTCGTCTTTAGTCCACTTAGTTCTAGGTTTCGGACCGGTAACATTCTCGACCACTTCAGTAGGATGTTTCCATCCGAATTCAACGGCTTGCCAAACCCTCTCGTCGATAGCAATAAGAAACGCCCTCATACGGACTTTCCAATAAGCATAGTTAGTTCCATCGAAGAGAGGGGGTCGATTGATGTTACCGCCCTCAGCCATGAGTTACAACCTATACCCGCTCTGATACCACTTGTAAGTTATGGATCCCGAGGATCTAAAAGGTAAGTAACACCTAGAGGGGGGTGAATAGGTGTAAATCCGGCAAACTCGAAAAATCTCGATGCAAACAAACACAATAGCGGAAATTAAAATAGCACACCGAGAATTTAACGTGGGAAAACTCCAATTCGGAGTGAAAAACCCACGGGACCGATCACGCAAAGAAAATCCACTAAGAAAACTTGAGTACAAGTGATTTCGACCAAAAACACACGACTCAATTTACCGATTTCTCGTTGACGGTGATCTTTGCCGGTCCTCGATCGATAGGAATCCACCAATCGACCTTGCTGCAACTCCTCGCAGCGTCAACGCCTCAACTCCTCGAAGCGTCCACCGAATCCTCGGCTTCGCGCGAGATCCACGCGCCGAACCTCCTTCCGGAGCTTGTAGAATCGAAGATTTGCGGTGATTCAACTTTTGAAAACCATAAGCTATGAGGGTTCACCTTTAATCAATCATCTACTTGATTCTCGTAAGAAATATTGAGTAAAAACGAAGAATCAAGCCGATGTTGATTGCTAGAAACTCATCATGTAAATCGAAGCGAAGAAAACGAGTTTCTAGGGTTTGGAATTGGTAAAATATTCAAAAGCCTTAACTTTAGACGGCCCACATAGCTTATTTATATGTTTAGAAGACTTAGAAGTAGACTAGGATTGCAAAAAGTCGTTTTCAAAAACCTGTGTCGTCCTCAGAGACCGGTCCTCTCGAGGAGACCGGTCTGTGAGAGACCGGTCTCTCAAGTGAGGAACCGGTCCCTCTCTGCGTAACCAAAAACCCAACGTTCGGGAACCGGTCTCACAAACTCGAGACCGGTCCCTCGTTGCGCGACAGAAGCACCATGGTTCGGGAACCGGTCTCTCATCACAGGGGACCGGTTGCATCACAGTTTACGCAGTGAGGACCTTGGTGGAACCGGTCTCTCAATCTCAGAGACCGGTCCCAGAACACATGAAAGTTCAGAAAAAATATTTTAAACCACTCTAAGCCTTCTGAACTTATTCTAATTATATGTTTTCACCACAAATAGTCTTTTCTTCATACCTTAGGTGTCGAGCTTTCCGAATGAGTCTTCGTCCTCCAATTTGAATCTATTCTCAAAAACTTCTGCGATCAACTCTTCAAGACTCCAAACAACCTTACGAAATTCGCCAACCTATAAAATCCTTAACAATTGAGATATGTTGATTAGTAACCCTATAATGAGATGATAAATGTTGATTTGATCCTAGGTAGACGAAAACCTATTGGATGTGTAATTAGTGTATTAGGAACACTTAAACAAGAACGAATGGCATGTGGACTAGTGTAACTATTATGCATAATAGGGTATTAAATAGTTGCATTTTCTGTCACGCCCCGGGACTGGCTGAGGCCCTCCCGGTAGCGCGCCCAGACCCGCCATATGTCAACACATATAAGGCGTCTAAAACAACAGCGGAAATAAAACCAAAGAAATCTACAACTAGAGATATCAGAGCACAAGTAGATCTATCATCTATAACAAGGTAAAAGAAATATACTAAAACAAGAAGAGTAAAACATAAAGTAGTACAATATCATCTCCAAAAAGGTACACAAAAGGGTGGTCTCTAATACACTGGTACAGCTCTCAACCTCTCCAAAATAAAAACATCGAGAGGTAGACCACCTAGCAACTCGTCACTCGCAGAAGAGCTAGCTCGAAGCAACGCCCTTCCCACGGTCCCTAGCCTCTCCCGGCGTGGAAGGCTCTGAAAGAAAGATTCTAATCCAATAAATTTAGCCTCAAAAGCCCTAGATCAAAAATCCCCAAAATCAACCCTAAAATCCCATTTAGGGTTTCATATGGCAAAAACCTACCAAATCATGAAATCGTGGGGAAGGAACAAGTTGCTTACCTCCAAGAAGCTTCAATCTAGGTTCAAAACCCTCTAGGTTCCAAGATCTTTCCTCAACTATGCTCCAAATCCAAGCTCCAAGCCACCAAAAGGAAGAAGAGAGGGTGTGGGTAAAGTTCCAAGCCTCCAACAAGCTCTCTCATTCTTCTTCTTCCTCTCCTTCTTCTTCTTCTCTCTCTAGGAGCAAAGGAAATAGTGGAATGAGGGAGAAGAGAAGAGGAAGTAGCCATATATACCCTCTAGTGTAACAAAATCCAAAGAGGCCCCCCAAAAATCTAATATTGCATCAGCCCGCTCTGGGCAGTTTTCGCCCAGGGGGACCGGTCTCTCCCTGCAAGGGACCGGTCTCTCAGGTCGAACCCGAGAAACCCACGTTTGGGAACCGGTCTCTCCTCGCGCCGGACCGGTCTCTCCCCGCGTGGACGCGCTCGGGGACCGGTCTCGCCTGCCAGGGACCGGTTGCCTCGCCGGCTGCGCAACACTGCTCACTGGGGGACCGGTCTCTCCTTTCAGGGACCGGTCCCCGAGAGTAAAAACTCTCAGGACTCATCCAGAACTCAGATTTTCGAACTTTTTAGATCGGAAAACATTCTATGACCCTCCACCGAGTGTGGAAAAGCTCGAAATACATACAATCACTTGAACCTCGCAATTTGCAAAGGTCCAGTGTGTTACATTTCCATTCTTGCATGATCCTTAGTAGTGTAGCAACATGAGTTTGGCACTTGACTTAGGATGCATGAGAATAGGAACTTGTGACTTAGAACCCTATAGTGGTGAAGTAAATGATGAACTTAATCTTGTGTTGACGAGAACCAAAGAACGAGTGGCATCTAGATAAATGAATAACTTGACGAGTGGCATGATAAGTAGAGTAAAATGGAAACACTTATTGCATGTTGAACTTAGGGATGAACTAGCTCCCAAATGATGTTGTCTAGAGTGGTAGGGTATCCTCTGTGACGAGGATTTGATCATACTCATATGTCTGTTCAAAGCTTGGGGTGGTCGCTCCACACAAGCAGTGCACTCCGGAGTTGTCACACGATAGGGATAGCCTTTTGGGTCCCGCAGATGGTCTTGGGTGAGTGAGCTGATCCTCCCCAGGTGAGTCGGGTGAGTGAGCTGATCCTCACCTGTGAGATAGAGATTAGGTTGTGGTACCTGTGTTGAGTTGGGCGAGTGAGCGGATCCTCCCCGTAGAGAGTGTGTTGTGAGTCGGGCGAGTGAGCGGATCCTCCCCATAGAGAGTGTGTGTGTGTTGTGAGTTGGGCGAGTGAGTGAATCCTCCCCGTAGAGAGTAGGTTGTGAGTCGGGCGAGTGAGCGGATCCTCCCCGTAGAGAGTGTGTTGTGAGTTGGGTGAGTGAGCGGATCCTCACCAGTGTGATCGAGTAGATGTGGCACCTATAAGGGGGCCGTGAGATTGAGACGCGAGATAGAAGGCGAGCCCATGGGTTAGCCAAGTGATTGGGTGATTTAATGAATAGCATCGTTGTTGGACATAGTAGCATAGTAGCTAGCCTTTACTATGTAGTGCATGCATTCATTATATTGGATTAAGGCATGGTAGAGTACCTGCACTTTTCTTATTGTTATCGCTTTCAAGTTATCTATCTATCTATCTGCCAATGCCTGCTTAGACCTAGTGAGGAGATCGGCGGAGTCGGCGGCCGAACCTATTAGGAACTATTCTGTCACGCCCCGGGACCCAGCGGAAGCCCGCCCGGCGCGTGTCCAGACCCGCCATATGTCTGAAATATAAAAGGCGTCTAAAACAATACGATAAATAAAGCCGTAAAAAGAAAACATCTAGGAGTATCAGAGCAAGTATATCTAGATGCTACAATAGAGAAAAAGAATCATAAACTAAAATCCACTAGATGAAAACATAAGGTAGTACAAGAAGAATCCCGAAACAAGTGCTATAAGTAAATACATAGGTGGTTTCTATACATGGATACAAAACCTCACTCTCTCTCAACCACAACAAAAAGAGAGAAAACCACCTAAGCAACAGTAAGTACTCGCTATCAAGCTAGCGATCCCCTTGCCGCGATCCCGTGCCTCCGCCGGTGCAGAGGGCTCTGAAAAGGAAACATAGAAATAGGGGCGTGAGAACTATTAAATAATAGTTCCCAGTGGGCAATTACTGACTTCAGTGAAAGCACCACTAGGCCAAAAAGAGCTGAACAGGTAAGTAACAATAAAAGCAATAGAATTGATATGCGAGTAAACATGTAACTTACTACAACATGATATCTCTACATAGCATGAGTTGCATAAGTAATAAAAGGACTATTCTAACATGAATGTACCAAAGTATCACTAGCATGATGTCCACAAGCTAAATAGTAAAATGTCTAGTTTACTATTCTAGTCAATGTCCCGTCAGCATGCTAAGTCATCTATGATCCAATCCTGTAGGACCTACCCGTGGGTAGTCCGGCATGCGTCGTGCCTAATGGCCCCATGGTAGTCAACATCCCCACTCTAGGAATGAGCCTCCCCCACGGCATTCCATTTCGGCCCCCAATCCCGCACGAGCGAGCATATGTCGCGATGGCTATCTCCGGAGTGCCGGCTTGTAGGGAGCGACCCTCACAAGCATGTGCGAATGAGCACAATGGCAAGCAAGCGAAAGATCTGTCTCAAGTACCAAGTCCTCATGTCTAAAAACACGGAATATATCGAATGTCACAAAGGCCTATCACTATGTCATCATGTCTCTAATATGGAATATAGTCGATGTCCAATGGCCTATCACTATGTCTCTATGTTGTATTCTCATAGTTTACTAGTTTCAAGTGCCCCTTTATGACACTTTTGTCAACTAAGTCCAAACATGAGTTAATTGTTTACAAATGCATAATTTGAGCAAATTCTAACATAAGAGACATGTTTCCAAGTCGCTAACACGAACACTTCCCACATGCATGCAAAAATGCCCAGAATGCCCTACTATATAGAGTGAAATTTTCATGATACATAAGGCATGCATTTTAAGTGTTCTAAAATTCACATAAATCCCATTTAACATGAATATGCAATCAAATTGACGTTACGACAAGTATAAAATACTTAGGGGCCGTTTCGCCCCGATTTCATGAAGTCAAATCCACCGAAAATACCGAAACCCTTCGTAAGCTCCGACGAAGGTATCGACTAGTCTCCTAGCACCCTAAAAATGTAGGAACAAGGGTCAAACAAACCTTACAATCAACCCTAAGCTCAATCAATAAGCAACATAGGCTAAGGTGGAGAAAAACTCACCTAGGTGAAGAAGTCCGCTCTCAAGCTCCAAATGGGAGTTAGAGTTCTTCAAATCCAACCTAAATAAAGGTTCTAAACCCATCAATTAGGTTTCAAAGCCCTCAAATAAAAAATCTCCAAAATAAACCCTAAATCCCAAAATCTAGGGTTTCATCTAGTAAAATCTAGAGAAACTTATATTAAATGGAAAATACAAACTACCAACCTCAAGAGAAGCTCCAATCCAAGCTCTAAACCAAGTAGGGTTGGAGTTTGATCCTCCACAAGGCTCCAACCGCAAGCTCCAAGTCACCAAAGGTGAGAAATGAGGGGAAGAAGATGATCCAAGGCCTCCAAACTAGCTCTCCTCCAACTCCTTCTTCTTCTTCTCCTTTTTCTTCTCTCTCTAGAGTGAAAGTGAGGGAGAGAAATGAGGGAGTGAGAGAGTGGAAATGGCCTTAAGGCCCTTAGAAGCAACAAAATCCATATAAGTCCCTCAAAGAATCACCCTGTGCACTGCCCGGGTCTGGGCAGTTTTCGAACTGAGGGACCGGTCTCCCCGACCTGGACCAGTCTCTCAGCCTGTCCCGAAAATCCAACGTTAGGGAACCGGTCTCTCCCCTCGCAGACGCGCTCGGGGACCGGTCTCAGCCGCTAGGGATCGGTTGCCTCGTAGGCTGCCGCAACACTATTCTGAGGGGACCGGTCTCTCCCATCAGGAACCGGTCCCCGAGAGTGAAAACTCTCAGGACAAAGTCAAAACTCCAGAAATCGAATTTTTAGGTCGGAATACCATCTACGACCTTCCACCAAGTGTGGAAAAGTTCGGAATACATATCAAACACTCGAACCTCGCAATTTGCAAAGGTCCAGTGTGCTACATATTCGTAGTTCTCACCCCACTTTGTTGCAGGGCCAAGTACGAGCACGCCGGTTGAGGATAGTGGTAAGGGCTTAGCCCCCTAGTGGTTGTAGTAGCTTACCTTCCTTTTTGCATTAGAGCTACCCTATGTACTTGAGAGTAGATGATGTATAGGGTGAGATAAGTTGGAGAAATGTAAACTTTATGTTTATGTTTTGGAAGAATGTAAATGTAATCAATGTAAATAATGGTTGAATGGTTGTAATAGTTAGTTAGTATCTCTCTTTTATTCACTTGTATGTACTCTACTGGTGATGCTTGCTCTTGGTTGTTTAGCACTGGTTGTGCTCTCGTGGTTGTTGATCGTGTATGTATTCAAGTTGATTTCCTGGGAACTTGTTGTACATGATCTCGTCATTTTGCCTTGGGCGGACAGGGAAGGTACTGTCCGTTCGGCGTCTGTCCGACGCGCCCGAGCCGGACCAAATTGGTAGCGGGTCTCGGGGCGTGACACTTCTAACTCCATTATCAGGTTAGGATCTAGTTTACCGAATGTTAACCTTGCCTATAGTTCTTCTGATTGGTGGATAGATACTGGAGCTAATGTTCATACTTGTTTTGATCATTCGTGGTTTTCCACCTATCAGGACTCGTGTGGAGGATCGGTGAACATGGGGAATGCAGCCTCTTCTCACGTGCTAGGGACAGGTCGAGTGGACTTGAAGTTGGCCTCTAGGAAGACCTTAACCTTACACGGAGTCCACCATGTTCCCGACAATAGGAAGAATTTGATTAGTGGTTCTCTTTTAGTTTAGCAGGGTTTTAAGTTAGTTTTTGAATGTAATAGGGTAGTTATAACAAAAGGAGTGAATTTTGTCGGAAAAGAATTTTTGAGTGATTGTTTATTTAAATTATCTGTATCTTCTCTTTCTATTAATGAAAATGGTCTTGTGATGAATGTTATTTCTCCTAATATTTGGCATGGAAGACTGGAACATGTGAATTTTAATACTATCAAAAGATTGATGCGTCTTGATTTGATTCCTAAATCTGATTTACCTGATCATAGATGTGAAATATGTGTGCAAGCTAAGGACCCTAGGAAATCATTTAAATCTGTGGATAAAGATTGTGATCTTTTAGAATTGGTGCACAGTGATGTTTGTGATGGAAGTAGACCTAGTAGAGATGGAAATAAATATTTTGTGACATTTATAGATGATCATTCAAAGTATTGTTATGTTTACTTGATCAAATTTACAGATGAGGTTTTAAGCAGATTCAAAATTTATAAGGCTGAAGTTGAAAATCAATTAGATAAGAAAATCAAAATTTTGAGGTCTGATTGAGATGGTGAATATACTTCAATTGAGATGACTGCTTTCTGTCAAGAGTTTGGAATTGTGCATCAAGTGACTACACCTTATACACCTCAATTGTAATATACCGAAAGTTTGGAAAATAAATGTCGAACTTTCGTCAAATTGACTAAAGTGCGAGGTTGGTACCCTTCGGAAAGTCCGAAGGTGTTAAAATGAGTGAAAGTGCATTATGGGAGGTTTTCGAGAGCTAAAGAATCAAAAATCTGCATTCTGCAGGTTTTGAGCTCTCGGGGACCGGTCCCTGGTGGGAGAGACCGGTCCCCGAACGCGTGAGAGATGAGAAAGCTGAAAAATCGGCTAAGTCCAAGAAAACCAGCTCTCGGGAACCGGTCCCTACGGGGAGAGACCGGTCCTCCAGAGAGAGACCGGTTGCATCAGGCTGGAGCTCTGCCAGCTTCGGGGAGAGCTCTCTGGGATTGGTCCCAAGTCGGGGAGACCGGTCCCCGAACACGAAATCTGCCCAGTTTGGGCAGTTTAATAAAATGAAAGTTGAGGGGCTAATTTGCAATTATGCATTATATGGGTTATGTAGAGGGCTATGAGGGATTTGTTCCTCTTATTCTCTCCCTCTCACACACTCCCTTCTCTCTTTCTCTCTCTAGAAGACAAGAAGGAGAAGAAGAAAAGAAAAGGAAAGAAATGAAGAGAAGAAGAAAAAAAAGTGAAGGAAGGTGGAGAAGAAGATCAAGGAGTGGAGCAACTCCTTTTTCATCCTCTTTGGAGCAACCTAGGAGCAAGCGTAGAGGTAAGCTTAAACCCTATTCATGGTAAAACCCTAGAGTGTGAGCCAAGTGACCTAGAAATGGTTTTAATAGAACCTTTTGTGTATTTGAAACTTTCTTTTGCTTCTTTAAGAGATCAAAACCATGGTTTGGGTATATGTGATGAAGCTTAGAGATGAGCTGTAGCACACTGGACCTGTGCAAATTGCGAGGTTCGAGTGATTGGATGTGTTCCGAGCTGTTCCACATTTGGTGGAGGGTCATAAAATGTTTTCCGACCTAAAAAGTTCGAAAACCTGAGTTCTGGACGAGTCCTGAGAGTTTTTACTCTCGGGGACCGGTCCCTGATAGGAGAGACCGGTCCCCCAGTGAACAGTATTGCGGCAGCCTTGGGGCAACCGGTCCCTGGCGGGTGAGACCGGTCCCCGAGCGCGTCCACGCGGGGAGAGACCGGTCCCGCGCAGGGAGAGACCGGTTCCCGAACGTTGGATTTTCGGGGCAGGCTGAGAGACCGGTCCCATGTCGGGGAGACCGGTCCCTCAGTCCGAAAACTGCCCAGACCGGGCTGATGCAATATTGAAAAATTGAGGGGCCTCTTTGGATTTTGTTACATTTGATGGCCTATATGGCCATTTCTCCCTCTTCCTTCTCTCATTTCTCTTCCTCTCACTCTCCCAACACCTTAGATAGAGAAGGAGAAGAAGAAGAAGAAGGAGAAGAGGAGGAGGAGGATCTAGCTTGAGGACTTGGAGCATTTCTTTTCCTCTCATTCTCTTCCCACCTTGTTGGTGCTTGAAGGCTTGGACTTGGAGCTTGCAAGAGAGGAGATCTTCACCCTTGGAGCTTGGATTGGAGCCTCTAAGGAGGTTAGTTGCTCATTTCTTCTCTCTAGACCTTGATTTGTTGGTTTTTAGGAGATGAAACCCTAGAATGGAATTTTAGGGTTGATTTTGGGCGTTCTTGATCTAGGGCCTTTGAGGCTCAATTTTTTGGTTTAGAATCTTTCTTTGGGTTGGATTGGAAGGATTCTAGCTCTCTTTTGGAGCTTGAGAGAGATTTTCTACTCCCTAGGTGAGTTTTTGCCCCTTTGCTTGTGGTGGTTAATGTTTGAGCCTAGAGTTGTTCGTAACGTTTATTTATCTCTTCGCTCCTTACTTTTAGGGTACTTAGAGACTTGTGGACAACTCCGTTCGGCGAAACGAAGGATTCCGAGACGGTTCGGTGGGTTTGACCTAGCCACACAATGAGAAAATCTCATTTGTGATGAATTGAGTATCGTTAAATGAAAAAGCATGCATAATCATGTTAGATATATTATTTATGAATTTTAGAATGCTTAAAATGCCTATGTTTCATACATTGTATTTTCGGACCTCTATGAAATAGAGAACTTGCATGTGAGGCGTATGTGTGCATGAGCATTCTTATGAGAGACTTGGGTTCATGTTTACATAGTAGAAATGACATATGTAAAGTGCCTATGGACTTAGACCTCAATTGGATATTGAAACTATTATAATGCCATAAAGCGGCATTGGACTAATTTGACTTGTGAATTAGTGAGCTAATGTCATAAAGGGGCATTGAGCTCGGGTTAGATGAGAACCTAGTACTAATGTCATGAATGGATCATAGAATATGAAATGTGCTTACCTTATAATAAGCTTAAGTGTCATAAAGAGGCACTAAGCATAGTGAATATTGGAACTTCACATTGTGACCTAGAGCTAGATCGTTGAGATGCTAGTGACTATTACCATGTTAGAGACATGATGATTGGGTACTTGAGACGATGATTATGCTTGTTTGCCATTTGTGCTCATTCGCACATGCTTGTGAGGGTCGCTCCCTTCAAGCTGGCACTCCGGAGTTGGCCTACACGACTTATGTTCACTCGTGCGGTATCGAGAAACCTACGGGGTCGGGAGGGATAGACTCATTCCTAGAGTGGGAATGCTGGAGCTACCATCGACATTTAGGTGGCACAAGCTGGACTACAATATGTAGGTCCTAGAACATGTTGGAAACAATGACATTTAATCGGGAGATGATAATTGTAAGATATGGATCCCGAGGATCTAAAAGGTAAGTAACACCTAGAGGGGGGGTGAATAGGTGTAAAAACGGCAAACTCAAAAATCTCGATACAAATAAAACAAAGTAGCGGAAAATAAAACAGCACACCGAGAATTTAATGTGAAAAAACTCCAATTCGGAGTGAAAAACCCACGGGACCGATCACACAAAGAAAATCCACTAAGAAAACTTGAGTACAACTGATTTTGACAAAAATACACGACTCAATTTACTGATTTCCCGTAGATAGTGATCTTCACCGGTCCTCGATCGATGGGAATCCTCCAATCGATCTCGCTGCAACTCCTCGCAGCATCAACGCCTCAACTCCACGAAGCGTCCACCGAATTCTCGTGTAAGATATCGAAATTCGACGATATTGGCTAACTTTGGCCAAATGGACCAAAGTAGGCGATTGAACGGTTGGGACAAGTTCCATTCGGTATTCCAACAAATTTGGAAGAGTAAAAATGAGTTCCAAAAATGTTGGAATAGTTTTAGCGTTGTTGGACGCGAAAAGAAATCGAAACAGATCGAAAAACAGCATTCTGGGGCTGCTGTACCGGTACAAGGGTGATGGCTGTACCGGTACAGCCATCGCAGCAGGCTGCGTAGCTCTCGGCTTCAGGCGCTGTACCGGTACAAGGCTGGCTTGTACCGGTACAAGCTCTGCGAAACAGAGAAACCCGAGGCTCGGTTTGCGCTCGGTTTTGGCCATCGCGCAGGGCTTGTACCGGTACAAGAAACCGTGTACCGGTACAAGGGCGCGCAGGCAGCGGGTTAAGTTGCAAAATCTGATAAATGGAGGGCTTTTTAGCACATTGTTACAATAGAGGACTTAACCCTCTCATCCTCAGCTCTCTCCCCTCCCACTCTCACAGCCTCTCTCTCTCTAGCTCCCTCTCTCTCTCTAACCGGTTGAAGGAGAAAAAGGAGAAAAGGAAAAGAGAAGGAAAAAGAAGGAAAAAGAGAGGAAGAAAAGGAAGGAGAAGAAGGAGAAGAAGGTTTGGGAGCTCTTCTTCACCTCATTCTTGGCTTAGGGCTTGCTTTGGAGCAAACCCTAGAGGTAAGCTCTAACCCTAGTTTTGGATTTCTAGGGTTTGAATGGTTTTTATTGCTTTTATTGGTTCAAATGGAACCTAATGAGCTTAGAGATGATGGATCTAGCTCACATTGAGGCTAGCACCCATGGTTTTCCTCATTATTGCTAACCTAGGTTTTGAAAAGGGTTTTGTTGCTTAAGAATGGTTCAAAGGGAAACCATTGAAGCTTAAGAGAAGGTTCAATCCCAAATTTGGAGCTTGAAACCATGATTTCTCTACTGTTGCTCAACCTAGGGCTTGATTTGGGGATTTTGCAAATATTAGGGTTTGATCTCTTTTGAGGGGTTAGAAACCTAATTTCTATGCTTATAAACGCGTAGGCGAAGACGGTTCGTCGATCCGACGAGTGGGCACGAAGATACCGCCATTTGAGGTGCTATAGGGTTAAAGCTAGCCCAACGAAAATTAAGCGGCGACAAGACTAGCACGAGAACGCGTCTCGGAGTGTTTTGGCATCACCTAAGGTGGGGGAGTGCCATCCCGAAGTCATCGGGCCACCTTCTATGTCTAAGTTAAATTGATCTATTTGCATATTGTGCATAGTACATATAGGGTTAGGAAAATGATTATTGTTGCTTATACTTGCATGCTAGTAGTTCAATAAATATATCTTGCTTGGTTGGTTTATGATCTAGTATGCATGATGATTGCTTGATGAAAACCTAGACCCTATATGAGATGACAAATGCTTATGTTGCTAAAGGACTAGTATGGTATAACTAGTGTTGGAAAAATGAGTCTAAATGACGAGTGGCATCTAGCTAGAAAACTATGACGAGTGACATATGATTGTTGATGATCTTGATTCACTGGTTTGAGGCCTCGCGTGTTGAACTCCCCTCGCTGGGGTGGTTCGCGTCTGTCCGTTACACTCGTTCTAGTAGAGTGCTCGTTGTTGTTGTTGGGAAACTCCCATTATAGTAGTACTTTCGTTCCATATGTACATGGGCTAGAGTATCACAGAGTTGATGTGATTACAAGATTA
>NW_017891512.1:0-16993 GCF_001540865.1 Ananas comosus | reverse complement strand
TAACTTATTGAAACTTCCTCTCCTATGACCTGACGTGTGGTCATTACATTGCAGTTATTGATATAATATCGTTCTGCATGCCATTTTAGGGTAAGAGTAATGAGTAAAAATGTGATGATGCATGATTATGAGTACAACTTGCATAATATGATGAATGAGAACTATGTGAACGTCAAAAACCCTATGTGTATGCATGAGAGAAAAGTGAGCACCCAAAGTGAGCAAAAGAACAGAGCGACACAATGACATAGATCGAGCGGCATTCGATAAAGTTAAAGTGAAATGACACTAGAGATAATGTGAGGTAAAGAACCAATGTAATATAAAGAATGATGAAAATGACGATGTTTAAAGTTAAAGTAATGTGGGGAGTAAAGAACATGAAGTGCTAGAGGTAGCCAAAAGTAAAGAATGTAAAGAATATGATTGCTAGAGTTAGCAAGAGTAATGAATGGTAAAGAACAATGATTGCTAGAGTGGCAACAAAAAGTGATGAAAGAACACTAGAGCTAGTGTAAAGTCAAGATTGAACTCATAAATCCTTTGAGTTAAGGATATGATCATACTTGCTATGAGTTCCGTGCTCGAGGGTGGTCGCTCCCCCTCGGGCGATGCGCTCCGGAGTTATGCATCACGGGTTGGAGTAAACCCGAAGGACGGTCCTAGCGGGTGAGTTTCTGCGATGATGGACTTAATGTGAAACAAGTCAACGTGGCGATACCCCCGAGTTAGCCTTGAGATTAAAGAACAAGAGCAAAGAAAAAAGTGCAAAGAACAAAGAACAAAGAATAAAGAGTAAAGTGAGAAGAACAAAGAATTTGCATAATCTGTATTTATTTAATGTTGAGTATATTTCTGCTTATTGTTTAGGCATATTAGCATCATGTATAGTTTGGTTACTGTTTACAGCCTATCCTTTCTATTATGCCTGAGTTAGTCCTAGTGGGAAAGTCGGTGAGATTGAGTTCGAACCTACTGAGAACTTTGTTGTAGTTCTCACCCCACTATTCCACAGAGCCGGGACCCAGCGAGCCGGCGAGCGACCGCGGTAAAGGCATCGCACCTTAGTCAGAGGCCACCAGAGTTGGTTTACATTTTGCTAGTAGAGTTTCCCTATGTTCATCTTTTGTAGTTGATGAGATATAATGTAAAGAACAGAATGTAAAGTTTCATTATGAGCAAATGTGATGTAGAAAGAAATAATGCAATAATGTAATAGAATGCAAAGCTTTGAATCATGTACTAGTTGAATGTTTAGTTTCCTATCTTTCACTCGTGGCTATTGCTTACCCTCGTGTAAGCCGTTTGTGTATGTTTCCGCTAGTGCTTTTCTCTATTGATGAAAATGTACATGTAATGAGCCTTGGGCGGATAGGGAAAACTCTGTCCGTTCGGCGTCTGTTTGATGTGCTCGGGTCGGGCCAAATTGGTATCGATCCCGGGGCGTGACAATTTGAGAGCTGTGTTGCAGATACTCAGACAGGAGAAGCTCTATGCAAAGTTGAAGAAGTGTGACTTTTGGCTAAAGGAGGTCACATTCTTAGGACATGTGGTATCGGGCGACGGAGTTTCGGTAGACGCGAAGAAAGTAGAGGCCATAAAGGTTGGCCTTGCCCGACGAATGTAGCGGAGGTCCGCAGTTTCCTAGGACTTGCGGGCTACTACCGGCGGTTCGTGGAGGGGTTCGCCAAAATAACCACTCCACTAACGCGCCTCACGCATAAAGGAGTAAAGTACGTGTGGAGCGACGATTGCGATCGAAGCTTCGAGGAGTTAAAGAACAGGTTGACGTCGACCCCGGTGCTTGCCTTGCCAACTCCGGGAGAGACCTTTGTAGTGTACAGTGATGCCTCGTATGTTGGTCTCGGGTGTGTATTAATGCAAAATGGGCGGGTCATTGCATATGCATCGCGCCAATTAAAGAGTTATGAGAAGAACTACCCGATTCACGACCTCGAGTTAGCCGCGGTGATCTTCGCGCTAAAGCTTTGGAGGCATTACTTGTATGGTGAACATTGTGAGGTATACACCGATCACAAGAGTCTAAAGTACTTGTTCACCCAGAAAGAGTTGAACATGCGACAGCGGCGGTGGTTAGAGTTGCTAAAGGACTATGATGTCACTATACTATACCACCCCGGAAAAGCCAATGTCGTGGCCGATGCTCTAAGTAGAAAATCGGCGGAGAACTTAGCGATGGCAATTACGCCTCAACCGCTATTGCAAAAGGAGATGCAGAGGCTTGGGTTGGAAGTGGTAGCGTCGGGAGTGCCGGCTACACTTGCCACATTAGTTGTGCAACCGACCCTATTGGAAAGAATCAAGGATCTCCAAGCTTCAGATCCTTATCTTCAAAAGATGCGAGGGGAAGTTGAGAATGGCAATGCCGAAGATTTTGGCATTGGAGCTAACGGCGCACTTCGATTTAGAAACCGATGGTGTGTGCCCAAAGATGATGATATTCGAAGGGCGATTATGCAGGAAGCGCACCAATCTCCCTATAGCATACACCCCGGCGGCACTAAAATGTATAAGGATTTGAAAGAGCATTATTGGTGGCCGGGTATGAAAAAAAATATTGGGGAGTTCGTGGCGCAGTGTCTAACGTGCCAACAAGTGAAAGCAGAGCGCCGATTTCCGGCGGAAAAGCTACAAAGTCTATCAATACCCTTTTGGAAATGGGAAGATATAGCGATGGACTTTGTTACCGGTTTGCCTCGATCACAAGGCGGACATGATGCGATATGGGTGATAGTGGATCGATTGACAAAGTCGGCACACTAATTGCCGATACATACTACATGGTCGGGAGACAAGTTAGCTCAAGTCTACCTCGACGAGGTTGTGAGACTTCATGGGGTTCCGGTATCAATCGTATCGGATCGAGACCCAAGGTTCACATCCCATTTTTGGAAGAGTTTGCAAGACGCGCTAGGCACGCAGCTCGATTTTAGCACAGCGTTTCATCCTCAGAGTGATGGACAGTCGGAGCGGACAATACAGATCCTCGAGGACTTGCTTCGAGCATGTGTGCTAGATTACAAAGGAGGATGGCATGATTTCTTGCCTATGGCGGAGTTCGCCTACAATAATAGCTACCAAGAAAGCATAGCGATGGCGCCATTTGAGGCACTATATGGACGTAAGTGTCGTTCTCCTATCCATTGGAGCGACGTGGGCGAGAGAACGGCTCTTGGCCCGGATGTAGTGCGGGAGGCGGAAGAGAAAGTTCGCCTTGCCCGTCAACGGTTGGTGACGGCGCAATCTCGGCAAAAGAGTTATGCCGACAAGCGAAGAAAAGATTTAGAGTTCGCGGTTGGAGACCGTGTGTTTTTTAGAGTATCGCCAATGCGAGGAGTAAAGCGATTCGGGGTCCGTGGGAAGCTAAGTCCCCGATACGTTGGACCATTTGAGATATTGGAGCGTGTGGGTGCGGTGGCGTACAAGCTCGCACTACCACCGAGACTTGCGGGAGTTCACATTGAATTTCATGTGTCGAATCTTCGAAAGTATATCCGAAACTCGACACATGTATTGGAATACGAGCCCGTAGAGCTACGTGAGGATATGTCTTATGAGGAGTATCCGGTGTGCATCCTCGAAAGAGAAGTGAGGAAGTTGCGAAGTCGCAAGATTTCATATGTAAAAGTTCAATGGAGCAACCATGCTGTGCAAGAAGCCACTTGGGAGCTCGAGGAGACTATGCGGAGAGAGTATCCGCACTTATTTGAGTCGACGAGTTAAGGTATGCATAATTTCGCGGACGAAATTATTTTAAGGGGTGGAGAATGTAATATACCGAAAATTCGGAGAATAAATATCGAACTTTAGTCAAATTGACCAAAGTGCGAGGATGGTACACTTCGAAAAGTCCGAAGGTGTTAAAATGAGTAAAAGAGTGTAGTGGAAGGTTATCTAGAGCTAAGAAACAAAATTCTGCAAACTCCAGATTTTCAGCTCTCGGGGACCGGTCCCTGGTGGGAGAGATCGGTCCCCGAACACGTGAAGAATGAGACAGCCGAAAAATCGGCTAAGTCCCTCAGAACCAGCTCTCGGGAACCGGTCCCTCCCCGAGAGACCGGTCCCCCAGAGACCGGTCCCCCCAGAGAGAGACCGGCCGCATTGCGCGCAGCAGCTCTGGCTGCGCTGGGAGAGCTCTTGGGGACCGGTCCCTAGTTGGGGAGACCGGTCCCCGAACCTGAAATCTGCCCAGTCCAGGCAGTGTAATAAAGTAAAAGTTGAGGGATTTAATTGCATTTTTGCAACCCATAGAGTATAGTATGGGGGTAAATGAGATGTTTCTCTAATTTCACTCCCTCTCACACTCTCATCTCTCTTTCTTTCTCTAAAAGACAAGGAGGAGAAGAAGAAGAGAAGGAAAAGGAAGGAAAAGAAGGAGAAAAAAGTGGAGAAGAAGCTATTGGGGTGAAGCAACTCCACCTTCTTCCTCTCTAGTGCAAGAAAGGAGCAAGCTTAGAGGTAAGCTTTGTCCCTTCTCATGTTAAATCCCAAACTAGGGTTTGGATTAGAGTAAAGATGGTTTTTATAGAATCTCTAGAGTCTTTGAAGCTTTCTTTTTGCTTCTTTTGAGATCAAGACCATGGGTTTAGTGTTGGAGGTGAAGCTTGAAGGAGAGCTTCATCCCTTCTCATAGTAGAATCCAAACTAGGGTTTGGATTGAGTTAAAGATGGTTTTAATAGACTTCTTAGAGTAGAATGAAGCTACTTTTGCTTCTCATTGAGATCAAACCCTAGGTTTGATGTATGCTATGGAGCTAGGGCACCCAAATTGGGGCTTTTGCTCATGGGGATTTCTAAGTGAAATTGACCCTCTAGAAACCTAATTGGGGGTATTTCCGACGCGTTGGTGCGCTCGGATTAACGTTACGAAAAGTCTATAATAAGATATGAGCAAAATGGCCTAAGTTGGCTTCGTTTTGCCGCAGGTAAAAAACGAAGAGTCTAAAAATCCCAAGAAAATCGTCGGAGCACCTTTGAGAAGCTACGAGGTGGGTGGTGCTTTTCAAACTCGTTGAACTTCCCTCTATGCCTAATGTGTCATTCAATTGAGCATATGTTTATACATTATTGCATGCATTTTAGGGTAAAGTAATGATAATAATGTGATGTCGCATGATTGTGAGTAGAACTTGCATAATGTGATGGTTGAGAACCTTAAGAATGTCAAAACCCTATATGTGTGCATGAGGTGAAATGTGAGAACCAAAGTGAGGCAAAAGAACAGAGTGACACAATGACATAGATCGAGTGGCATTCGATAGTGCAAAGTAAAATGACACTAGAGTTAGTGTGAGGCAAAGAATCAATGTGATGTAAAGAATAAAGTTAATGACTAAAGTGAAATCAAAGTGGGGCGTAAAGAATAAAGAATGCTAAAGTTAGCAAAAGTAAAGAAATGTGAAGAACATGATTGCTAGAGTTAGCAAAAGTAAAGAAAGGTAAAGAACAATGATTGCTAGAGTAGCAACATAAAGTGATATAAAGAACACTAGAGTTAGTGTAAATTCAAGATTGAACATATAATCCTTTGAGTTAAGGATTCGATCATACTTGCTATGAGTTCCGTGGTCGAGGGCGGTCGCTTCCCCTCGGGCGATGCGCTCTGGAGTTTTTGCATCACGGGTTGGAGTAAACCCGAAAGACGGTCTTAGCGGGAGGAAACTGAGGGCCCGCGATGATGGACTTAATGTGAAGCAAGTTAATGTGGCGAAACCCTCGGGTTAGCCTTGAGATTAAAGAACAAAGAGTAAAGAATAAAGAATAAAGAGCAAAAAATAAAGAACAAAGACAAAGTGTAAAGTGCAATGAACGAAAGAACTTGCATAATCTGCATATGTTAATGTTGAGCATATTTCCTGCTTATTGTTCAGTCATATTAGCATCATATTATAGATTGGTTACTATATTCAGCTTATCCTTTCTATTATGCCTGAGTTAATCCTAGTGGGAAAGTCGGTGATGCTGAGGCCGAACCCACTGGGAACTTTGTTGTAGTTCTCACTCCACTATTTTCACAGAGTCGGGACCGAGCGAGCCGGCGGACGACCGCGGTTAGGGCATCGCGCCCTAGATAGAGACCTTCCAAGTGGGTTTTCATTTTGTAGTTGCATACTTTATACATCACCTTTTTGTCACTACAAGAAAACAGGCTTGTAGAGGCAGTTTTTACCGCCTGTAGAGGCGGTTTTTACCGCCTGTAGAGGCGGTTTAAACCGCCTCTAGGAATTNCATTTTGTTAGTAGTTACCCTTTACCATCTTTTGTACTTGATGATTAGTAATGTAAAGAAAAGAATGTAAAGCACCATTTTGAGGTAAATGTGATGTAAGAAAGACATGATGAAATGACGTAATGAATGTAAGGAATCGAAAATGTACAAGTTGGATGTAATGTATATGATCTAAATTGAATCATAGTCCTATCTTTCACTCGTGGTTATTGCTTTCCCTCGTGTAAGCCGTATTTGTATGTTTTCGCTAGTGCACTTCTAATTTGAAAATGTATATGTGATGAGCCTTGGGCGGACAAGGGAAACTCTGTCCGTTCGGCGTCTGTTTGACGTGCTCGGGCCGGCCCAAGTTGGTATCGGTCCCGGGGCGTGACAACCTGTGCCTCCCTGGCAGCCGCCTGCTGCAAAAGAAGATCCTCCAGGCGCTTCATCCGCGCCTCCTGTCGACGCGCTGTTTCGGACTGCTGCGTCACCAAATCAGTGAGGGCCACCAGCTGGCCCCTCAACTCACGAACCTCGCCGGATCCGGAGGTAGCGGACGTCTCGTCCTCCTCAAAGTGTGCCGCGCCATCCGCTCCCGCTGACTGAGAGCGTGTGATCGGCATCGCACTACAGCATCATAAAAGCGCAAGTTAGTAAAACCCACGCTAACGAATCCCCGCTCAAATTATAAATACCCAAATCATGTGAAAGTAGAGAAGTGTCCTTTGCCACTAACTCCCGATGTTACGTTGTCGGCCGCCAACGTAACCCTCCGCGAAGTTAGGGGTTATACACTTCAATCAACTCTGACATTTTCAAAGTTTTCATAGAATCCAATCATAATACTTTCGCTATACAAGTCAAATAGACCCCATCTCTCAGGAGTCAAAACGCTATGGTCCAACCAGCCTAAGGTTTGCTAGGTCCACTGAGACTCAACCCTAGGCTCTAATACCAAAATTATCTGTCATGCCCTGGGACACAGCGGAAGCTCACCCGGCACGTGTCCAGACCCGCCATATGTCTAAAACATATAAGGCGTCTAAACAAAAGCAGCAAGTAAAGGAACAGAAAAGAGACATCTAGAGATATAAGAGCAGAAGTAAACTAGATGCTGTAACAACGAAAGTAAAACAGCTACAATTCTACTAAATAAAACATGAAGTTATACAACCAAAAGTCCAAAAGAACAGAGTATAAATATATCACGGGTGGTCTCTATACATGGTACAAAACTCTCTCTCTCCCAACAAAACAAAAGGGAGAAAAGACCACCTAAGAGCAAGCCTGCTCCGCTATCGATCCTACGCGACTCCCTTGACACGATGCCGTGCCCCCGCCGGTGCCGAAGGCTCTGAAAAGTAAACCAAGAAACAGGGGCGTGAAAACTATAAAATATAGTTCCCAGTGGGGAATTACTGTCTTCAGTATCATGCTCCACTAGGCCCAAAGTCAAGAAAGGGGGTAAGTACAGATATATGTGATAAGCAATAAGTGCAATATAAAAGAACTACGAACAATAATTAAACATGTATGTTTCATGAACTACAATGCTACTACATAGCATAATATGCACAAGTAAGAATGCTACTCTAACATGACCATGAATAAGCCCAATATACACTATGTCCGCAATGAAACTAGTGAAGATGTCGTCGTTTACTAGTTGTCCAAGTTCACTTTTCTTTTGATTATTACGTTTCTAGAACTCATAGGTCCTACCCGGGGGTAGTCCGGCTTGCTGAAAGTTTTGAGGAGCCCAAGAATCTATCTAGATTGTATCTATCACCTAGAGGGGGGTGAATAGGTGAACGGCCAAAAACCACAAATCTCGATGCAATAAAAATAAATGCGGAAAATAAAAAGCACACCGAGATTTACGTGGGAAAACTCCAACTTGGAGAAAAAACCCACGGGACCAACACGCGAAAAAATAATTCACTAAGAGAAAAGATTACAAGGTGATTACCGACTCCACGGACTCAACCTCTCTTAACCTCCTATGAATCTTCGCGCTACCCTCCGGGTTGTCCACGCCCTCACGTCCGAATCCACGAACGCCTCCACTTCGAATCCACGAAGCTTCAATCACGCCGAATCCACGACGCCACTCGAATCCACGAGCCCACGATCCGAATCCACGAACCGCCGTCAAATACGCCGAATCCACGACGCCACCATGAAGAATATCATGAATATGGTGATCCTTCGCTTTGGAGTATCGTAGAAAACCAGGGAATAGAACTCCAAGCGAAGCGGAGATCAAATCGACATATTAATATCAAATTTCAATATCTCGATTTGATCTAAAAGAGGCTTTTTGTAGAAAATAGGTTTTTGATGAAATCCGAGCCTCTAGGGTTTCTCAAATATGTATTTTTGTGATGCTTAATCAGTTAGAGAACCCCTATAGCTTATTTATAGACTTTAGAATCAAAACAGAGTAGGATTAGAAAGTTTCTTTCCAAAATCAGCACCTTGTACCGGAACAAGGAAAGCTGTCCAGGGTACACCATGACGGAAGATTTTTCTGCGAAGCTCCTGTACCCTGGATAGCTTCAGCTTGTTCCGGAACAGGGCTTGTACCGGTACAGCATGAAGCTTGTACCGGAACAACCATCAAACTTTCTGCGCAACGTTGATGGCTGTACCCTGGACAGAAAACCCTTGTACCGGTACAGCAATGCAATTTTCGCTGAAAATGCATTGTTTCGGGTTTTACAAACTCTTAGAAACTTTCTAATCAATTACAACTTGAAAATATGATTCTAAGATCTATAAATAAGTATGAATCACCATAAACAAGATTTAAAACTTACCTACGCATCGTGATTCAAGTTTTGCGTATTTTGCGTTCTTTCCGATTCTTCGAAGTCTTGGATTTTTCGATTTTCAATACTCCGCTCCGAACTTCTTCAAGACTCCGACTCGACCCACGAAACTTGCCAACACATAGGACCTAACAATCTCCCCCTTTGGCAATTTCGTGACAAAACACACACAAACTCACAAATTACAATTTAATGAAAAACGAAGTTCAATGTCATCACCAAAACATCGAACCCCTCGCGTGTAATCCAAATATAATGTGAAAACTCAAAATTACATCAAAACTCCTAAAACAGACTCTATGACTTAGACGCAACTAGGAGTTCAATGTCATCACCAAAACATCGAACCCCTCGCGTGTAATCCAAATACAATTTGAAAACTCAAAATTACATCAAAACTCCTAAAACAGACTCTATGACTTAGACGCAACTAGGAGTCTTGAAGTCTTGAAATCAATTCTTATACTTTCTCCGTCTTTGTTCATATCTCCCCCTTTGATTTTGAACTGATCATCCTCTGCTTCAGTTCAATGCCTGCTCATCCATGCTCTTCCCCTTCATCTACGCTCTCCCCATTCATCTACGCTCTCCCCCTTTTTGTCAAAAATTGCCAAAAGAAAGCAAATAAAGAGAGAAAACATACTAGAAAAGCATAAGTGTAGTCAAGTCATAGTTACAGGCCTAAAACAAAAAAAACAAGCAGAACTGAAACTAAAATATCATCCTAAAATGCAAACGTAGAGAAAGAAAGAGACTAAGCTCAATGAACGATCTCAGATTTCGAAAAATTTGCTTTAAAAATCCATCACATTTAAATTAAATTCATATAGTTAAGGCTTTTACTCCAAAAATCATTGTAATGAAAATAAGATATTATAAAATTTCAAAACACATCAAAGCATCAAAATTTCAAAATCAAAAATAATTTAATGATTCAAAAACATCAAGATGTAAGTTGATGAAAAAATGATATTTAGAAATTCAACAAAATTGACACCAATTGGTCGCAACATGTTCAAAATAGAGATTAATATGATATGGCACCGGGGGTGGCTCTTTGAGCATCTTTTCAACTTACCACCTTATAACTCCGAAAATTCTAAAATATCCATTTTTTTTTTTAAACCTTTTCGGCTTATCAATTAATCTCCATGTGGTAGCTTCACACACTTGCCGGACGACCGGGGTGGTAGCTCTTTCCTACATGTGGTGGTAGTTTTCACACTCCTTTTAGGATGTAACTCTTTCCACATCTTTTACATATAGGAGTTTCTTTTTCTCCTTTTTTTTTTTTTTAAACAATTTCAAACTCCCCCTAAATTAGATAATCTCACAGTTGAAAATAATTTTGACGAATTTTAGTCAATTAGAGAATATCCATTCATCATATCCAACACTCACAACCAAGATGAATTAATCACCACAAAATCAAATTTGATTTCAAAATTTTGATGAATTTATGCAATAAGAAATCATATAATAAATTATCGTCAAAATAATAAATAGTGGAGTAAAGACGATAATTAATATGAATTTACCTTAATATGATTGTGAAGATTAAACCCGTTTAACCAATCTTTTAAAAAAAACTTTCTCTCCAAAAAAAACGATTCTCAATCATCACCTTTCTCAAAAATTTTGAAATTCCCAAACACCTCTTCCTCAAAATGATTTTTAAATAAACAGAAAATCAATGCACCAAAAATCATTCAAACATGTAATGCAATGAATAAAATTAAACAACAAGCACCAATCAAAGCATTACACTAAGATAAAAAATGACTAAGACGAGCATGCAAGGAAAGATATCACCTGTTCCGGATCCAACTTGTCGAATCGTTGTGTTTCTCGAGCTTTGCTCGCCGTTAGGTGCGTTTGTTTTAGACTTTTTGATCAACTGTTGGTGTTTCTTCGTTGAGGCCTGTGCACTTGTTTTGGCATGAACTTTGGCGTTTGTGCATTAGAAGACCCGGTTCGGCTTGTGGCTTAGGTAGCGCACGATTCTTGTGAAGGCCCGGTCGACTCACTTGATTTTCTTTTGATTCCGAGGGGGAGTCGAGTTTGTTAGAGTGACCGCCCTTGAGTTACTAGCATTGCGCATTGATTCTTCGTTTCCTATTTGAGCAAATCCTTTTAATGTGATCCTGGTGATCCACATCAGATGACAACTTTGCCTTTCAAAGTTATTTGTAATGGCACTGCAGATTTTTTGACAGTGCAACTAAACTACTCTTTGATTGATGATTATGTGTGTAATTTAATTACATAAGCACTCGTTCAAGTTTCAGTGAGAAACTGACGCCTAAAATGGAGAGATACACGGTTTTTAGTTTGTCACTTAGTGAAATAGTTACTCACGGTTTTCGGAGAAGCCGGAGTAGAGTGGCCTTCTGGTGCGTTATCGGAACTCCGTTCATAGCAGTCAATAAGCTCGTTCGACCGGATCAGCTGTTCGGAATACTGGCGTTGAACGGATTTTGAGTTTGATGCACGGATTTTCGACGAACAATTCCAAAAATACATGGTTTTATTATGGTATTCTTATGTGTTATTATTCCGTTGGAATGAAAGATTGGATTTCGTTCGCGAATCCAGTGTCGATCCGAGGTGAACCAAAATCGATAGATTTGTTGTCTCCGTCGGTGGCTGATCGCGACGTGGTGACAATCCGTTCGCAAATCTGACGGACGGATTCTGCGGATGATCGCGCGTGATCGAGGGAGGTCGGTGGATGTAAACTAGTTAATGTCGCAAAAGTGCCGACATTTTATGGACCGTTTCGCCTGTGAAATCGCAGCGTGGGAGGTGAGGTTCATGCACGTTTTATTCGTGCGGTAGGGACTAAGATTAATGGTTGAGTCTTGGAGACTTTTCGGCAATATTACATTTACATTTATAGCGTTGATGTTAGATTATTTGTCTTGGACCCTACCTAGGTCGTTCCCTGCTAGCCAGTCCACAGCCGCCTCAGCCATCTCTGCCCTCCCACGGTGCGCAAGCTCCGGCTGCCGGCTGAGCTCCTCCGGCCGCCGGGAAACCCCTGCATCAACCTCCTCTCTCTCTTTTGGCCAACCCCTTCACCGCCATTTGTGGTTGGCGGACCCCTGGTAGCTACCTACGCTCGAGCACCCTTGTTTCCCCTGCGCGGCCCAGCCTTCGGCGACTCCCTCGTCGCGCCGTCGTCCCTGCGCGCGACCAGCCGTCCGCCCAGACAGGCTGGCCAGATATGTGGCCTCAGGAGCTTTAGCTCCCTGTTAGCACTGCCGCCGCCACCTCTGGGACGCCGACAGTCACCCTTCCTCGGAGCCCCTGGCGACTCCGCCGCCGCCCACCGTCAGCCGCACGCCGCCGGAGCCGCCCAAAGCTCTCCTGCGGCCACGCATGCACCCAGGCCGAGCTTGGTCATTTTGCATCCGCGCGCCGCCACCGCTCCTACGGCACGCGCCGCCATGACGACGACCCCCGGCGACCTCGCGCGTTGCCTGCCCGCCATATCCTGCCACGCCGTGGCCGCCACCGAGCTCTCTTGCGGGGCGGGGGCGTCCGAGCGAGTGCGGCAATGTTGGGACCAGTACGGCCTCGAGACGCCGCCCGCCCGGGCGTCGGGAGCCACCACCTCCTCCTCGACCTCCCGCCGACGTATCGTTGCCGCCTCGACCTCCGCCCGGTCACCGCTCGCCGCCGGCAAGCTTCCAACCCGAGAGGAAGCGATGCGGGCCGATACTCCGCCGGCCGCGCCACCGGCTGATGCCGCCGCCGGCCAGCAGACCTCCCCGGGACCTCCCGACCTGCTGCTTCCACCACCGGCCGCGAGCGCCCGCGCCGTCGCCGGCGACGAGCCCATAGCTCCCACTGTGCCGGTAAGCACTGTTTTTGTTGACAGCACGTAGTTTAGAGTTCCTGTCACTTTCTGGTGATTCGAGCGATACTTTGACACTCCTGGGAATTGAGCGAGATTGATCTCAGATCCTTGCTAGAACAATCGTACTCACTCGACAGAGTAACGAATGCCTTAGTTAGCGAATTAGAGCGTCTTTAGCGCTGTGCGCCGCAATTTCGCTTGCATTTCTGCGTCACTTGTGCGCATTCCCACATGGCCGCCGCAGTTGCTCCGCGAAAGGTGAGCACGGCCTCGGCATGCCGAGACCTAGTCAGCGCGGTGTCTCGGCTCTTGATTGACTGTTGTTTACTGTCGACGGACCATAAAAGCCGTGTGAACCACATAAAAATAATGTGATTGAGCAGTCGAGGACTTATATGCATTTGGTTCGTCGTAGCTGCCTTTGCAGCAAGTGTTGGGGAGGATAACCTCTGGATTTGATTGTCCAAGGCCCCAGGACCTTGCGGAAGATCGGAATGCATTTCGGTGCGTTCTTTCGGCGAAATTCCTGCCCGACGAAGGCACGGGTTCGGGTCTCGGATTATTCCGACGGTGCTCGTTGAGCTTTTGCGTGGTCGACTGGGCCTTGTTGGTGGCTCACTTACGTCATTTCGATTGAGTTCCGGAAATGACGGGTGAGCTGACGGTGGGTTCCGGAGTCGAATTAGACACTTCGCAGAACCATGAATCGAAACGATTATCGACGATAATTGTTTCGACACAGAGGAGTTGTTTCCGCTGCCATGATGCAGCATTATTTATGTTTAGTGGCAGAGCTGACTCGTAGGCTCGAGTCGCGTATGTTCCGGGGGACAGTTCGTTGGCTTCCCGCGCGGAGAGTCCGCCGTGCGATTACCGGGGACTTCCGGCGTATTACGGCGAATTTTTGGTTGAGAAACCGATCTCCATGGGTTGCTTGTAAGGTGTGGGATCTGAGTGTTAATTAGCTGTGGATCAGACACTAACCCTGGACCTTCCTTATGGTACGGTTTGACGTCCTTTTTCAGTCGAGGAGACAGGCGCAAGCATTTGTAACCAGGTGGAATACTTCGATCGAAGCGGCTACAGTGGTGCACGCTCGGTGATATTTCTTCCTATCCCTGTTCTTTTTTATTCTGTTGCTTCTCGTATATATATTGAGCCTTGCCATTACCCGTTCTCATTATACTCTACTCAATGTGTCTTTCTATCGCTTAGTGATCATGCTGTAGGAGTAGAGTAGCTTATCCATAATGATGATACCGGTGACCTTGATTGGTCGGATTCTCGTACTTGTCCAGTCACATGATTGGTCGGTTTTGCTACTTCGTTTTTCGGTGCCTAGTTGATCGTGTGCTTTATCTTATAGTGTCTTGTTTGACCTGGTTCGGTCGCGTTGTTGATTATGTATATGGGTTGGCTGCTTTCTGACTTCTGTCGCTCGATGACCTTTGAGCGGTCGGTGTACCTGAGGGTAGGATCTGTCGGCTGGTGCTGACGTTTAGTTCTGGATATATGAATACACTCCTGTGACCTGTCGGTCCGGTTCTTTGCTTCGTACTTTAGTGACACTCAGCAGTAATCACATAACTATCTTTATTTAACTCTGGCTGTTGTTCTAGTGTGAATCTGTATAGGGGTAGAGTAATGCATTTCGTATATACTATAACTTGTGGACCTGGTTGGTCGGTTTCTTCACTGTTTGCATCGGTGACCTGTTTGTCGTTCGTTACTTTCCGTATATTGCACCTATCTTGGTCGCGTTCACGTTGTTACTTTATGACCTATACGTCGGTTAGCCCGAAGGGGCGGTGATGTTCGGTGATTGCGACGCCGTTGAGCTATTGATACAATTATCCGCATTGATCGCCACCGCTGAGTAGCATTTCACGGTACACAGCAGGAGTTGATCCCACGCAGGAGGTGTTCCTTTTCCGCGAAAAGGTGGTCGTACATCGACCCGTGAGCCAGCGGTGTTCCTCTCTGTGTAGGGTTACTGCCAGGTGTGAGCAGGTTAGATGGCTTTTTAGCCTGAGCGTCCTCAGCCGACACGGCGGTTAGATTGGGTACTTTGGACTTTCGTCCGGTTGACGATATAGCTATAGTAAGCGGTGTTTTGCCATTCATACTCCTAGTTCTGATTCTTATTCAGTTGTCTTGCTACTAATAGTTTTGATACTCGCTTGGGGATGTTTGCCAGTTGTAACATTACATAGTTTAGCCGATAGTTGCGCTTTCATATATATATCTCATTTCGTTTCATTGTCGTTGCTACTGTATTTATACTTACCCATACTGTTGTTTATCTCTTCCTCATCCGTGTGAATTACTCCTCGCCTTCTTCGGCTTGCGGGATGGTACCCACTGGGAGCGGAGAATGTTTATCATGTTCTCACCTCCCCCACTATTTTTCAGTATATTGCAGCCGATTTGAAGTTTTGGGACGAGACGCTGAGGTACGTTCAGTAGGGGTCGATAGAGCTTCCGCACCCAGTGTTATCGGTTTTAGTTTTATCCCTACTTATTCGTGTTGTTATGTATAGTTAGTTTTCATGTGGTTAGTATTTATGTTAAATTTGAAAATGTCGATTTCTGGATTTGGTAAATAAGGTTTTCTACCACCTCGTTGGTAGCGCGTTATATAAAAAATAAAAGTTTCTCGCGATATGGAACAACTTTCAAAAGATTTTGTGGCTTGTTTTAAAATCGAATTGTAAAACTACGGGCGGTCAATCAAGACTGACTGAATAGTGATGTATGAATGTCTATAGCTATCTGTATTATTCACTAGTTGTGGTTGTATATGTTTTGTACTTTTGGACTTTGTGTAGACGCCGTGCACAATATAGGGAGACTCTTTCCGTCCGTGAACAGTGGATTCCCTGTATTCTGTGGCGGATCTGGCATTACTCTGGGGTCCAGTTTTTCAAAAAAAAAATTTCAGACGGCTTTTCGCTATGTTTTTAAACTAAAAGGGACCCCGGGCGTGACAGATTAAGTGGGTATCAGAGCAAGGATTACAACCGCAACCGCATTTCACAGGTTGTTTTGAAATATGGTGAATGACAACTGAACCTTTGGTTAGGTTTGACCTATAGGAAGACCTTACGGTATATAGGCGGCGACGTGCGGGGTTTGGGTTATGTTACCCCCGGTGTGTATTCGAGCTTTGGTAAATCGAGGTGCAGGGTTCACTTCTATTCGTTTACTTCGATTTTTCGCACAGCTATGTCTCAAAGTCGGGTAGTCGGCGGGTTGTACTTTTTTCGAAACATCGATTCGGTGGGGCGACGTCCCCCCAGGTGTAACCACTCCTCGTCAGACGTGGCGGGGCCTGAAGGGCCAAGGTGAGATATTTTCGAGCATAGGCCAATTTATCTATTGCCGATATGCCGCGCCACTCTTCCTCTTAGGACTGAGTAGCTACTTGCGGTGTCTTTACGGAGACGCATTTGAGATCTGTTAGGTCGCGACTTTCCGTAGGGCTACTAGGCGTTAGCCTAAGGTTTTGTTTAGCGCAGTCGTTTGACGACTGCATTGTGGTGTTGTTTCTTTCGATCTTCGGTAGGGCGTGATTCTACTCTTTTCCTCGACTTGCTGATAGAAAGCAGCGAGTTTGAGATCTTTTGACTCTTTACTCTCGTGTCTTCCGTCAAGTTGACATGTACTAGAGTTAGGAATCGATAACGGTTTGATGTATAGGTCCTTCGTTGATTGGCAGAAATGTATGCGTTATGTTTATCCTGGTAATACCTAAATTGGTGTGTCCATGGGTTCTAGTTTGTAGTCGGCTGATAGGTTTCGTCTTGATTCGAGACCTCCAGGTTAATTGTCAGCGAATTTCTCGGAGCTTTGATTATGCTCGGTTATGGTGCGGAAATTGGTTGGAGAAACCGTTCCTTAAAGCCTCATGTTGCTTGCGGTTCGCGAACTTAGCATCGCAGAAGCCCCAGCTTTTCGAGATATGGAAAGCTATGGGACTCCTGTGTGAGTCGGTTCTAATCTCGATGCTTGTTTGAGATCGGTTGCCTAAGTCGATGATTCGACGGTTTTGAGTTGGATCTCTCTTCTG